>NW_006494611.1:2460923-2477080 GCF_000325575.1 Pteropus alecto | reverse complement strand
AAAGCTCAATCTAATCACAGAGACATCACACAAACCTAAAGTGAAGAACAGTCCACAAAATAACTGGCCTATACTACTCAAACATTAAAGTCAACGAAAGGTTGAGGAGATTAGAAGAGACTAAAGAGATATGTCAACTAAATGCATTGTGTGATGCTAGATTAGATCCTGGAGAGAGGAAATAGTTATAAAATATAATAATGGGATAATTGGTAAAACTTGAATATGGACCACATATTAGGTAATGTAATGGATAAATGTTAAATTTTCCTGCTTTTGATATCTGTGTTGAGGTTACATTAGAGAATGTCCTTAGGAAATACACATAAGTGTTT
Source organism: Pteropus alecto (assembly GCF_000325575.1). Taxonomy (NCBI): domain Eukaryota; kingdom Metazoa; phylum Chordata; class Mammalia; order Chiroptera; family Pteropodidae; genus Pteropus; species Pteropus alecto. The sequence goes on along the minus strand of NW_006494611.1, from coordinate 2,476,745 downwards.
GTATGTGTCCAATTTATTTTCTAATGATTTAGAAAGAACGATGTGCATATATATCTGTACGCGTGCATGCATTTTTGTGTGTATGTCTGTGTGCATGCTGGAAGTGGAGAAGTATGATAAACCAAATGAGGCAAAACGTAAACAACTGGTGAATTAACCTGGATAAAAGACATATGGATACTTCTTGTGATTTTTGTTTGAAATTATATCAAAATAAAATTGCCCCCAAATAAGAAGAAACTCATGAAGATCCTGAGAGAAATATTTGTTGACCTCTCAAAAATCATAGCCCTAAGGGGAAAGAAAATAAAACGGTAGTTGGAGCAGTTCATAAGGCATGAAGTTTCCTTCTGTAGAGAAGCATCTATCAAGCAATTCAGCAGTTTCTGATTATAACTACCCAAAGGTAGGAGAAAGAATTCAAAAGAAAGGAGAATGCCTCTGAAGGTGAAAGAATTCAGATGATGACTACTCAAAGTAATATATATAACTCAAAGAGTTAAATATATCAGATTATAAAATGTAGCATTGATACAAGAGAATTAAAAGTAAAAAGAAGAGCCAAATGACTGCTTGAAAAACCTGGGATTTTGCAAAATAATCCTGTGTTTGTGAGATGAAAAACATTACCACCCATGCTTTGGAGTATATAAAAAATTGCGGGGAAAATGTGGACCCTTTGAATAACTATGTCATTTTCTCCCCATAAAATATGCCATTAGATTGGCAATTTAAAACTTGTAATAGAGTAAGCATTCTTGTGGTACGTCTGCATAGAGTAGAATGACCGATTTTTCTCATATTTGAAGTAAAGAGTATTTGCTAGTATATATCCTTGTTTTCATAACCCTTGTATACAGAAACCAGCAGATACTCTTAGGAGAGGCTGAAAGTCTCCCGAGAAACAGTGATCACTAAAGGCTGTCTTATATGCTCCTCAGAAAGAAACTCTTCTAAATTATCTCTTTCACAGAAGAAGTAAAAACAAACAAACAACAAACAAAATAAAACAACATAAGCAAAGGGAAGAATCCTATCAAACCAACTTTGAGAAAAATTCTGAAAAATAAAAATATCGTCTGAGATTAGGTAGGGTATGAACACCAAGAGGAAAAATAGCAAATTGTCACTCAGGAACAAAAAACTGTCCCTGCTAAAGCTGAGTGATTTGGAGACTTAAATTAGATTTAAACTGACATTACCATGTTTGCTAAAACAATCAGTTTTCCCTATTCTTGTTTAATTTTTTTAAAAAGTTATGCCATGTGATATATTTGTGTAACGGATACTTTCACATTTATTTGACTTGTTATTGAAAGGAAACATTTCCTTATAAATAAAATTACAACTGAAATGGGGAGATAAGTTGTAGTGAAATGTTTTCATTATTAGGAATTAGACTTGATAATTTTCAGTCCACAAAGACTTCTGGGGGTACGTATGACTTGACCGCACTTACAGAGACAGGCACTTTCTTCATCACTTAAACTGTAGAGATCCTCGTCTTTGTGGAACTGCAACACTTCATCTATAACTTTGATGCCTTCTTTACCCAGCTATAAGTGTTAACTTATGTAGACCTATTATTTAAATAAACTAATAAATTTCAGCAATAATGTTTTAAAACTCAAATTTAGCAACTCTTTTTGAGATAGCTTAAAACATTCTGGGATACATAGTTGACGATTTGCTCTCCAACTAATTATATGATCTTGGGCAAGTAATTTAATCCCTCTGAGCCTTAAACTTAACTACAAGCACCTAAATGCTGGGATAAACTGGATCAATGTTTCTCAAATTTCTATCATTCATATACTACCTTTGAGATACCTACCACCTCTGTTAACCATGTGAAACATCTAATTACAACAAATTATATTTTAAAATAATTTTAGCCTATCCTAAGCAACAGTAGTTATGAAACTACAGTCTCATGAGACCATCATCTTTTCAATAGAGATTAAAATACTACATAACTATTAACACAAAAAAACCTGAATCTATATAATCACCTCACACGATAGCACACTGCAGCATATATATCATAGGACTTCATGATTATACCTAACATAAAATGACAGCCTGTCTCATTATTGATGCTTTCACTCTCTACCTGATTATGTTCCTGCCTTTCATGGTACCGCAGTATATTACTATTAAACAGAGCATTTAGCTAATCCCTCTCATGAATCTCTTTGAATTATACACAACAGTTGAAATGCATTTCATTTTAGCTCCTATAAATCTCATAGGAAGGCATGTGCCAACAAAGAAATAAATAATTTCCTAAGGCAGGTGAATTTCTACCTGAATTCTCAATTGCTTTATGCCGCTTATTTGGAAGGGCCACAGATATATCCTCGTAATCAGGGTCGGTTTCTTTGATTGTTCGCTTGATTCCAGACATGATGACATCCGTTCCTCACTGTGAAGCAATAATAAATTAATAACATTGCTTAATACTAGTACTTTAAAATACATGTACACACAAAGGGAATAAATAAATGACATAATACTGACACTTAAAAGTCTGTGTGTAAATATGTACATATTCCTTTTAAAGCCAAAAGCATAACTAACTTCACAAGTTTACTAAAAAAAAATCATCATCTGTTATGGGTTTCCCTCTCAAGAGAAAATCCTTTAATAAGACAGCATATTGTTCAGATTTTTCAAAAGGAGCCAGGTTTTCATAGGAGGGCCATCATAAAGAAAGGAAAGGGGAAAAAAACAGACTTTGACGAAAACATGGTAAATCCAGAGTACCTTGGAATTCACAACCCATCAAAGCATGTTACAAAATATGAGCAATATATTTAAAGTCTCGATAAATAATTTTATACAAATCTTCTCTCTAGTACTTGCACAGTACCCGCTACATAACAGGTACTCATTATTGTTACTGATCATTTATTATTACTCAAAATAAACACAAACCATACAAACTTATATCAAACTAAAAAGTTTGCCCTATGGTAAACAAATCCTAAGTATATAAATCTTTGGATAAAACAACCCAATAAATCTAAATGTGCACTGTCCTGATACATTAGTCACTACCATTTGTGACTCTTTAACTAAAATTAAATAAAGTTAAAGTTCAGTTCTTTTCTTCCCATTTTTCAGTATTTCACATTTTAGAACCAACCACATTTTAAGTACTCAACAGCCATCAGTTGCTAGTAGCTACTATACTGGACAGTGCAGATACAGAAAATTTACATTGCAAAAAGTTTTACTGGACACTGCTCCTTTTCCAAACTGTGTTTCATTGAATACTTATTAATATTTCATAAGTCAGCATAGGATATGCTGTCCAGACTGGCATTGTCTATAAGAAATATAAAGTGAGCCACAATTGAGTTTAATATTTTCTAGCAGCCACATTTAAAAAAGGAAAAGAAATGGGTGAAATTAATTTTATTAATTTATTTTATTTAACCCAAAATATTATCATTCTAAAGGTATAATCAACATAAACAAATTAGAAATAAGATATTTTACAATCTTATCTTTGCACTAAGTCTTTAAAATTCAGTATGTATTTTGTACTTAAAACACATCTCAATTTGGACTAACCACATTTCAATAGCCACCCATGGTAGTAGCTCCTTTACTGGGCAGCGGGGGTCCACTGATATACTGATAAGAAAACAGGTCCAGGGTGGTTATATGAGTTGCCCCTTAGCGCATTAATGTATGACACAGAAAAGACAAGAAGAGCTCTCTGATTCCTACACCTCTGGTCTACCACTAACAAAGGTTAGGTACCTAACCAAAGGCAAAAATACAATGTGTATTTATTGAAGTAACAAAAAGTTTTAAAATAAAGTTAACAAAAATAAAATGTTAACTCAAACATATTTATTTTTTATTCCCTCAAGATTAAAAGCGAAATAACAATTTAGAAGCCTATTGGCTCTTAGTCCAGTTCTTTCACTCATCCCAGAGATAGACTCTCTTGATTCATTTGAGAGAGAGACTCATTATGTAATGATAAATGTATATGTAAATCTCGGATCTAAGAGAATATTTTTCCTGTGACCGTTATCTTGTGTAATACCTCTAATCTTTAAAATATTCTAAAAACAAAAACAAACAAACAAAAGTTAAAAAACTCTCAGCATTAATAAACATCCTTAATCAAATTATTCAATGTTTGTTTATCATCATTACTGACCTGCTCTAATTTAGAATGAGTTATTTTTGTAGAGGCCCTGAATCCAACTATTATTTTCTGTTTTTAAAGCTTATAAAAAGTAAAAGTAAGCTGCTTTCTTTTGTTCTGCAACTAGTTTTAAACAACCTGAAAAAATCTTGGGCAGTTACATAAAGAATATATTCTTAAAAATCAATAAATCTCATTCCTTCTTCCTTAATGCAAACAGGGAAAACAAACAAACGAACAAACAAAAAACACCTCCTATTCTCAGAAAAATCTAAATTCAGAGGTAGATACTTCCCAGTAGATCTCCAAATCTGTTTCTGAACCATCCCATTTCCTCAGTGACCACCTGTCTTCTGCAGTTTACCAAGTCTTATGGGATTACCTGTAAAGATGAGTGAGTCCAGCAACATCTTTACTCATCCATTCTATCGACTTCATCACCTGAATATTCTCCTCTCCACGTGGGGCCCCCTCAACCCCAGGTAATCTCAAGAATGACAGTGGCTCCTCCTCAGAAAGGCTGGGGATCCCTGAACAAAATAGTATTGTATTTTTACCCTCACTTAAGGAATAAAATAAAACTCTCTTTTGACTTTTGCTCTAAAACTAGGGGAATAGAAGGGGAAAAAAAGAGAAGAATTTGGTGGTGGAGGGGGTTGGTGGGTGAGGAAGAAACCATCAATGAGTTAACGCGTGCTGGCAAGGTAATTCATATTTCATGCAGCCTTTGCAAACAAGCTTCTCCTGTCATCTTTGGGCATAGATGTGAGCTTCTGATAAACCTGTTTAGGAAGATTTACATCTGAATTGAGCATTTAAAAATAATTCAGGTCTGCTACAGTCTAGCAAGAACAATACTAAAGTATACACATGCCATATTCAAGTATATACTAGCTAAAGCTAGAGCACATCTGCCGAGGCATGCTCTCATCATGATGTAATAAATAAGATAATGGAATGTGTAACAAATGACCCACGGTAATTACTAAGTTTTGGATTCTTGTCTGGCATTGAGATTTATGGAAAGAAAATGTGAGCAGTTGTTAGATACTGTCGGAGTCAACTCTGAAACAAAATGTCCTACTAATCCTCTTTAGGTTTTGAATCAGATGAAATTAAAAAGAATACTTGAGATAGTATTGTGAATCCTTAAAAACCTGTTACTGTTTATAATTTGTCTGTGAGAATTTCCTCCATAGCGTGGGACAAAATCCAAATACAGAAATATATGTAATGCTGATTCCTCCAATTAAAAACTTTTTCTCATTGAAATGGCCTCATTACAAAAAGAAAATATTGTCAATTTTAACTTTTGAAATACACATTTTCTCCCATGTACTATGTAAGAAAGCAATGGATGTGAATGAATGTATCAGACCCATTCTAATAATATAAACAAGTCTGAGTTTCTGAAAGAGGCTAAAGACCAAAAACGAAAACAAACAAAACTTTTAAAATGCTATACTCTGAAATAAATCCCAAGAGAAAAATAATTTTTAAAAGAAATTGCATAATTAAAAACAAAAAATTATGTAATAGCGTCACTAGAAATTCTTAGTAAAAGATGTTAGTTCTCATGTCAGAGAAAACCTAGAACCCCCAGAATCCTGGTTTTATAGACACCACATCTTATAAGGTGTGAACAATACTTGGGGGAAGGAGTGAAATCTGCTAAGGTCTTTGAAAAACTTGCCACGTACTCTGTGAGGATCATGGCATTTGAATGTCATTAGAACCACTAAATTTTGTGCTCTCAGTCAAGACAACTTTTCCCATCTGATTTAAAAGGAGGAATGCGGAGGGTAGCAAAATCATTTTCCATCTGCTTCCATACAGACAGATGCTCCTAAGATATTAATAATGATTTTACAATTCTTTGTCCCTGTCTCTTCTATATTCGTCATTTCAATATCTGAATGAGAGACTCTACAATCCATTCTCCTCTATTAGCCAATGGCTGTTCAAAACTGTCTACAAAAACCAAAACAGGAGAGTGGGTAAACAAACTGTGATATACCCAATAAAATCCTCATCCAAGCAACAACAGGAATGAATCTCAAAATCATTATGGTAAGTAAAAGCCGCCTGACACAAAAGAGCACATACTAAATGATTCCACTTATATAAAGTTCTAAAAAAGACAAATTTATTTACGGTTAAAGAAAAGAGAACAGTAGTTGGGGTGCTGGTAGTAGGGATTGATTGAGAAGAGGAATAAGAATCTTTCTGGGTGACAGAAATATTTTATATCTTAGTGAGAGTGTGCATTATATGGGTATATGCAATTGTGAAAACTCATCCAACCGTACCCTTAAAATTTATCTATTTCACTGTATGTGTATATCACTATACCTCAATTTAGAAAAGGACTACAAAAATATTTATCTGATCATGTCACTCTTTGCTTGAAATCTTCTATGGCTTCCAGTAACACTTAGAATAAAATCACACGACCCACAAGATCTTTCATGAATTGGGCCCTGCCTCCTTCTCTATCCTTAATCATTAAGATCCAGAAACACTGGTTCTCTTTCTGTTTCTCAAATACACCTCAATCTTTCCTTAGGATTTTTGGATTTAATGTTCCTTCTGTCTGGAATGCTCTTCCCCTAGGTTAGTTTTATCAGATCCCAACTCAAATGCCCACCTTATCAGAGGACTTCTCTGATTATATTATCCAACATAGCTCTCCCCAACTTCCCCCTACAAAGTTTCTGAAAATTCTCAATAAATTATTTGCTGAATGAATGAATGAATAAATAACATGCCCAAATATAAATACCCACAGGGAATATAACTACTTATACTAGTTTTCATCATTCTTTCCACAATACTGTACTTACAAATCTATTTGTTTATATTGCTACACCTTCAAAAGTACCACAGCTAAATGTTTAAAATATGTAGACGTACAAAGTTATCATACACAGACACATGCCAACGAAAATATAGCAGTATGGCAAGATTAATAACACAATAATTTAATGCAAAAATATAAAAGATTGTATGTTACTATCAAAAGACAGAACTGCAAAGATATCATAACCTATATAACAAACATTATGACATAGTGTTAAAATACACAAAATATAAAATGAACCAGAAATAAGAGTTTTTAAAAAATCACAATCATAACAGAATTTGAACACATCTCTTGCAGAAATTTAAAAGATCAAGATGACAACAGATAAAAATACAGATAATATAGACAATGCAATTAACAAGTCAGATTTAACAGATACTCTGAACCCAGCAGAGAATGATCCTGTTTGAAACATCTAGAAAAATTCATTAAAATTAAATCACATAATAGGATATGAAGAAAGTTTCAATTATTGCAAAATGTAGTAATGCTATAGCCATACCCCCTGATCCTAATAAAATTAAATATAAAATTATTAACAAAAGTTCACTCTGGTATGGAAAATAAGATACTGTTCTAAATAACTCATAGCTCAAAGAAAAAATTAAAATAAGAGACTAATGAAAAATAACAATGAGGACAGAATATATCTAAATCTATGGAGATGGGGTCAAAAGGCATCCTCAGAGGAAAATGATATAAGTTTTTTCATTTTGTGAATACAGACACAAATCCAATACAGCAGGGTATTAAAAGAAAAGTGTATCATAATTAGAAAGTATTACTGCCAGCAATTATGTACTGGGAGATCCAGAAGCAAGGTAATTTGCCCTGCACGTATCTAATGTTGGACCTTTAGGAAAACATTAACACAAGTAACTTTCAGTAATCCAAATACATATGATCCATTTCATGCATTATTTTCTGCAAATTAAAAATAGCAGCAACTTCTATCCAAAAACCATCTAGGCTTCCCAAAGACAGCCCACTGTGTACTCTAAGACTACAAATCCATTTTAATATTACACTGAGAAAAATCAGTAAGCATAAAAAAGTCCTATGAAAAGAATCAAAATATATTTAAATGCCAATTTAAATTTTTTTCTCTATTTGAAGATTACTCATAGAACTGTCATCCTCCATTGACACATGTAACTGAAAATACATACAGCTAATTGTCTCCCCCAGATTAGGCTTATTTTTCACACTATAAGCAACCCAAACTAATCTATTACAGTTAAGACTCAGATTAAGAGAAATCTGAAAGGAAGAAGGAGAGATTCTGTTCTGATTTTCATTAAAGTTAGTAGAGACAAAAACTATCCTAATTATTCTAAGCCAGGTCTTATACACAAAATCATTAGTATATGCTCTCACTTGTTGGCCAACATAATCAGTGTTTCTTCCACTCATTTGGAATTGGTAAAATAGGTCTTTTAAGTAAAAAGAATCACAATATTACACTGGATCAGAATGGTGGGAAGCTGACGGAGGTTGATCATTAGCATCAAACTGATGTGGGCCATTCCCAATATGACATGTAAAGAGCTGAGCAAAATAAAAAAGTTAGACAGCTGAACTCAAAAAATGTTGTTTCATTATTTAAGTATTAATCTACTTCCAGGTCAAAACATCTACTTTCCTATTATAAATAAAACTGCTTAAGACCATACCAGTTACTATAAAGGTCAGCCCCAGGATCCATTCAGGCCAGTACTCTGTCTCCAATCTTACAAAGTAATAGTATGAAAAAGAGCTTAGGATAAAAGAACTATTCTAAATTACCCATGCCACTACTTCTATTCATCAGTTTAACAACTAGAGAGCTGACCTTAGATAAGTTTTACTCTTCCTTTACTCCAACATTTCACTATACTTTTTCTGGACACCGTGAACCATAAGGGATATTTAAGGGTTTTGTGATATTTCAGGTAAATTCTTAAACTGACAAAAGGGAGGCCATACAATCTTCCAGTGACTTCTCTGGAGCCCCTTTCAGACCAAGATCATTGGAATTATCTAAAATGATAGTTCTAACTCATATGACAATCCTGTTGTTCCAGCTGTGAAGTAATAAAAGTGTTCTTTCATGAGAAGCAAAAAGGAAACAAAACTTGTCTCCACATCTAGGTTGGAGAGGAAAGAAAGAACTGACCCAGTTCAAGACTGTGTCAAAATCTTGGACACAATCATTGAGAATACATAAGCTGAGCCAAATCTTGCACACTTCACTAAATAAGGACTTTTCACTGGAGATTTCAAACTGACAATAAATCCTATGGGGATAGGTCTCATATCTTTCTATCCGGAGCTAAGATTCTACAAAGAAAACAAGCACCTTAAAGACTAAGACATTTTTTAGAAAATTGGCTTTTCTTTAGATCAACACTGCCTAATCTAGAAAATCTACTCATCTACAAAAACCTACCTACTGAAGGAAACTTTCTAGAATTCAATATAGTGATGGTTGCACAACTTTATGAATACACTTAAAAAAAAAAACAAACCACTGACTCTAAAAAAAACACAAAACACTGACTCTTACACTTTCAGTTTATTTTACAGTATGTGAATTAGATCTCAACAATGCAGTTATAAAATGTAACAATAATAAACCCAATATATAGTAACCTTAAACAGAAATCTATTTACAGATGATCCCACTCCAGTCATGTGTGCATACTGTGTGTACAATGGCAGGGCAGCAGGGCAGTTAGCTGGGGAATCAACATTAGGAAGACCAGGGGTGGGGAAGGGCGGTGCAGATTTTAACTCTTACATCTAATTTTATCATGAAATATTTTAGATATTCAAAAAAGTATAAAATGATCTATGAGGGGAGTACAAGGAAGTTCTAAAGTATTAGTAATTTCCCATTCTGTAAGCTGGGTGACAGCTAAGTAGGCATTTATTGTTTTATTATTCTTCTTTAAAACATACACCCATATTTGTACTTTTTAGTATATATGATGAACTTCACAGTTTTTAAAAATTCAAAGATAAGAAATTATAAACATTTATACTATGGATTAAATCAGTTCTGCTATGTGATATATGCATTCCTAAAAAGCACCACACTGTAAAACTGTGTAATAAAAACGAAAGGCTTATGGAGAAAATGGAGTTTAGAAGTACAACACTCAAAAATGTTACCAGTGACATTAAAAAAAAAGGGCATATAGTAACAGTAGCAGTTTTATACATGTTAAATGGTTAAGAGATACATAAATGCTACAATAAACATAGCACTTTCCCTTGAAAAGACCTCAAGTGTGCTGTGGAAGTAGGCACTGAAAGGTTACAGCTTGTGAGTTACTGTCAAGCGGTAGGAGAGTAATCTTGAAATCAACAGAAAGTTGTACCACCAGATGTGGATGGGTGTGGCTCATCACAACAGCAATAAGCTGCGGTCACCGGAAGATGTTTGAAGTGTATGCCTGTGTGCGGCTTGTGTATTCCTTCCATGGCTCAGATCAGCAGGCATGGTTTCCTGCATTCACCTAGCATTTCTTGCACACAAAATCACACTTAAGCAAATGTGAACTTCACAATATATTCAAATAGTTCCCTAATATATCAACTGCATTGGAACAAATTCGTGTTTTCTTATAGAAAAACTGATTATACTACTGTAAGACTGTATTTCAACCACTAAAACAAATGTGCTAATATGGAAATACTTTTAAAACAAATTGTAAAGTGAAAAAAAACAAAGTGCAGAATAGTGTGTATACTCTGATTTCTTCTGTTGTAAATTAGGGGGAAAAAGAGACAAAAGATGCTGATGTATGCTTGTATAAATGTTTCTAGAAGATCAAAAACAATCAATGATAACTACCTTTCGGTAGTGGTTTTGCTTTTCTTTCTATTCCTGGCTACAACGCTTGAATTTTCTAACTATGTACATGAATTATTTGGAGGAGGAAAATGCCAAAAGGACTAATCTGGGAGACAATTTATAGGTGTCTTTATGTTTCTGTTTTCTTACTTCTCCATATGTTAAAAAGAACACAGTTACACAGTGTATGGAAGAACTGGAACTTTCATGCACTGCTGGTGGGAATGTAAAATGGGACAATCATTTTGGAAAACAGTTTGACAGTTTCTTAAGAACTTAAACATACCCTACCATATGACCCAGCCATTCTAACTTTAGGTATTTACCCAAGAGAAATGGGTAAATAATAGTCTAATGTGTGGATATATTACAATTTGTTTATCCATTCACTTGTTAATAGATAACTAGATTGTTTACAAAACGCATGTCTATATAAAAACTTGTACACAAATATTCATAGCAACTTTATTTGTAATAGGTAGAAACTGGAAACCACCTAAATGTCTGTTAAAAGGTAAATGGATAAACAGATTGTGATATATCCATACAACGGACTATTATTCATCAATAAAAAGGATGAACTGATACATGTAACAATATGAATTAATCCCAAAATAATGCTGAGTGAAAGAACTCAGCTTAAGAAAAAAATATATACAATGGTTCCATTTATATAAAATGCACTCTATAGTGACAGAAAGCTGATCAGAGTGGTTGCCAGGGGAAGGGGCAACCACGGGGGGGATGGGGATTACAAAGGGGAATAAGAGAAATTTCAGGAATGATGCGTAAGTTTACTGACTTAATTGTGGTGACAGTTTCACAGGTGTATAAGTATTCTGAAACTTATCAAATTGTACGCTTTATGGATGTTCAGTTTGTGGTATAGCAACTGTACCTCAATAAAGCTGTTTAAACACATACACTTAACTATTAAATATAGTTTGCTAAAAATGTATAAAGAATACAAAGTAGAACATCTCATACATTGTTGGTGGAAATGTAAAATGGGGCAGCCACTGTGGAAAACAGTTTGGCAGTTCCTCAAAACCTTCAACACAGAACTGCTGTATAACCCAGCAATTCCACTCTTAGGTATATATCTAAGAGAACTGAAAACATATGTCCACACAAAACCTTGCATGTGAATGTTCACAACAGCATTAATCATAATAGTGAAAAACTGGAAACAATCCAACTGTGTATCAATTAATGACTGGGTAAACAAAATGTGGTAAACTCATACAATGGAATATTATAAGCAACAAAAAGGAATGAAGGACTGATACATGCTATAACGTAGGTGAACTCTGAATATATCGTGCTAAATTAAAGAAGCCAAATACAAAAGGCCACATTATATGATTCTATTTATATGGAATGTCTGTACACAGGCAAATCCCAGACACAGAAAGTGGATGCCAAGGGACAATGGGAGGGAGCAACGGATTGACTGCTAATAGGTATGGAGTTTCTTTCTAGGATGATGGAAAAGTTATAGCATTAGGTAATAGTGATGGTTGAATAACCTTATGAACATATTATATACAAAAACCCACCAAATTATATATTTTAAAATGGTGAATTTTACATTATGTGAATTATATCTCTATAAAAGAAGTGTACATACTCTCACAAATAAACTAATTTTTACAAAACAAAATAGATAAAAATCACCAATGTATCCACAACACTGACTCACTCTTCAGATAAACAGAATAAACACTCCTTGCCTAGGAAAACTAGTTCTACCTCTCCTTGTCTGTAGTCATCAAAGTTCATATGCTTGAACATCTCATATTTACCTTCCAATGGTTTCATATTTTATCTCTACCTTCTCTCCACTCAGTAAAATGTTATTCATCCTTCAAGAATCATATTAAATTAGACTCATCCATGAAGTGCATGCCAGCCTTCGAAAACATTTTTTCCCTAACTCCCACAGAACATATGATATGTAAGACTGTTTCATAAGACTTGTGTCCTATGAGGGAAATGTGTACTGACCCTCACCCTCCATTTGACAGCAGTGTAGAAAACAGGATGAAAGGCAAGGAGATAGGGGATAGTTTAAGGAAGCAGCAATGAAGATTCCAATAAAAATCTATAGGCAAATGAGAAGAGAGGATCAAGTATTTCTGAGAATGCTAAGGAAATAATATCGAAGCAGGGTGCTGTACATCAGATGTGGGCTGCACTCACAGACCTACAACTTAAATGTTAGTTTTCTTCTTCCTATATATTTTATAATAAAATACTGGAAACAATCCATAGCAAATTATAGTTCATCCACTAAATGAATATGAAGGCATTTTATTATGGGGGGATATGATCTTACGTGTAAAAAACCCTGAAGATTTAAAAAAAAAAAAAACTATTAGAACAAATGAATTCAGCAAAATAGCAAGATACAAAGTCAACACACAAAATTCAGTTGAATTTCTATACATAAAAAATGAATATGAAAAAGAAGTTATAAAAACAACTTTATTTATAACAGCATCAAAAAGAATAAAATACTTAGGTATTAACTTAACCAAAGAGGTGAAAAACTTGTACAATGAAAACTATAAAATATTGCTGAAAGAAATTAAAGACATAAATAAATGGAAAGGAAACTCATGTTCACAGATTAGAAGACTTACTATTGTTAAAATGCCAATACTACTCAAAGCCATCTACAGATTCAACACAATCCCTATCAAAATCTCAATGACATTTTTTGCAGAAATAGAAAAACTTATCCCAAAATTCATATGGAATTTAAAGGGATCCTGAATAACCACAACAATCTTGAAACAAGAACAAAAATGGAGGACTTACATTTCCTGATTTCAACACTTACTACAAAGCGACAGTAATCAAGAGTGTGGATCGGCATAAAGACAAATATAGAGACTAATGGAACAGAACAGAGAGCCCAGAAATAAGCCCCTGCATATACTGACAAATGATTTTTGATAAGGGTGCCAAGACCATTCAAATGGGGGAAAGAAAAATGTTTTCAACAAATGGTGCTGGAAAACTAGATGTCCACATGCAAATGAATGAAGTCAGACCCTTATCTAATGCCATATATAAAAATTAATTCAAAATGGATCTAAAACCTAAATGGATCTAAGGCCTAAAACAATAAAATTCTTAGAAGAAAAAATAAGATGAAAGTGTCATGACATTGCATCTGGCAATTATTTCCTGAACTGACAACAAAGGCATAAGCAACAAAAAATAAAATAGACAAACTGGACCTCATGAAAACTTTGAAATTTTGTGCATCCAAAGAAACTATCAACAGAGTAAAAAGATAACAAACAGAATGGGAGAGATATTTGCAAATCACATATCTAATAAAGGATTAAGACCCAGAATATAAAGAGAACTCCTAAAACTGAACAACAAAAAACCAAAATGAACAAAGGATATGAATAGACATTTCTCCAAAGAAGACATACGAATGGTCAGTAAGCACATGAAAAGTTGCTCAACGTCACTATTAGGGAAGTGCAAATCAAAACCACAATAATATATCATCTCATACCCATTAAGATGGCTACTATCAAACAGAAAACAAGTGCTGGTGAACATGTGGAGAAATTCAAACTCGTGCACTATTAGTGGGAATGTAAAATGGTACAGCTGCTATGGAAAACAGCGTGGTGGTTCCTCGAAAAATTAAAAATAGAATTATCATACGATCCAGCAATTCTACTTCTGGGTATATAAAAGAACTGAAAGCAGGGACTTGAACAGATATCTAGAGATCTCTGTCTAGATATCTAAAGATATCTTTAAAAGCATTATTCACAATAGCCAAAAAACTACATCAACCCAACTATTCACTGACAGGTGACTGAATGGATAAGCAAAATATGATATATGATATACACTAGTATATTATTCAGCCTTAAAAAGGAAGGAAATCATGACACAAGCTACAATATGTGTGAACCTAGAGGATGTTATGCTGAGTGAAATAATCCAGTCACAAAAAGATTAATACTATATAAATCTACTTAAATGAAGTACTTAGAGTAGTTAAAACCAGAGACAGAAAGTAGAACAGTGGCTGCCAGGGGCTGGGGAAATGAAGGGGAGGGAGAGTTATTGTTTAATGGGTACAGAGTTACATTTTTACAAGAAGAAAAAGTTACAGAGATCAATGGTGATGATGGTTGCAAGTTAAGAATGTATACACTTATAAACGGTTAAGGTGGTAAATTTTATGTTATGTGTATTTTACCAGAATTGAAAAAAAAAGTACATATAGGAATTAAATGATAAGCATGTTTTTTCCATTATCAACTGTGTCCTTCCTAATGGAGAATATGTAATAAGCACATTTATTCTGGGGGGAGAGTGACCTGAGGGGGGAAATTCTGCAAGCACTAGGTCAAACTATGTATTTTTAATATATTAGAAAATATATTAACAATCTATTAGAAAATGACAAACACAAATAAGATGCACAGAAGACAGGAAAAGAAATTCACAAATGGTTGGCCAATAAATATGAAAAATTTTTAAACAATGGTAATCAAGGAATGAAAAAATTAAACAAGACATCATTTTTCACCTATCAAATTTAGTTTGGGGGCAGATGGAAATAAGATGTCCTGAAGAAGAGGCACTTTTTTCTAATTCGCACTTACTGTCTTCATTTCCTCACGTCCCATTCAACTATTTCAATCTGGTTTCCACCTTTCACTTCTAGACCTCGAGATAATACTACCAATAACCAAAAGCAATAACCTCCACCATGCCAAATCCAATTGAGCATCTTACTAAACATCTTAGAAATGGTGATAAGAGGACCAGTTCTCCATCTTCCAGAAACTTACTTTGCTCTGTTTCCATGACACCAGTCTCTTTTTTTCTCCTACGTCACTGACTGTTTCTTTCTGTCCTGTGCTCAATCTTTTTTCTCTACCAGACTTCAAAGTACTGGAGTGCCTG
>NW_006494611.1:2459728-2460899 GCF_000325575.1 Pteropus alecto | reverse complement strand
CCCTAAGTGATCTCATATAGTCCCGTAACTTTGAATATCATCTATATAACTGAGTACTCCCAAATTTCTATCTCCAGCTCTAGGCTCTCTTCTGTGAGTTCCAAATCTGTACATCCAACCACCTCTTGAACATACTGACTTCATAACTAATGTGCATCTCAAATTTAACACATCCAAAACAAAACTCATGATTTGTTCCACCTCAAAGTTCTTTCTTTTATTGTCTTCCTCAGTAAATGGCACCATCTTCGTAGTTGCTCAAAACAAATAATGAAAAGCAAAGACTTCTCCCTTTCCCTAACTAATCCATTTCCAAGTCTTGTCCATTCTTCCTCCAAAATATTTCTTAAATCTTTCTATCCTTCTCTATCTCCACTGTCATGGACATAGTTCAAAGTACTGGAAAAAGCATCATAACTGGTCTCTCAGTTTCCATGTTTGCCCTCTTTTTCCACATAGCAGTCAGATTATGCTACTTACCTACTTAAAATCTTCAAAGGATTCCCATAAAAACCAAATTCCTAATCAGGGCATTATCTAATCCTATCTTTGGAAAAATATACACAGCCAAAAATATACACTTAATGATAATATCTGTAGACAGGAAAACTAAAAAGTACCTAAAGGCTACTTTTCTTCATTTTGCTTGTCTGTAGTTGAAATTTTTTCTATGGTGAATACTTGCTACTTGCTTCTCAAGAGGAAATGACATTGCTGAATACTATTTGTTACAACTCATTTTTACATGCTAACGAGAAAAGAGAATGGAAAATTGTAGGTAATCTCTAATAATTGTAACTGTTATAAGCTTAGATGAAAATACTAGCAAACATATCAAAACTCTAAGAATGATGTGCCAGGCTGTAGGATTACTGGTGATATTTCCCTCTCTTCTACTTTCTTTTTTTTTTTTAAGCATAATTACATTCATTACAGAAAAACATGTTATGATATAAACTTCTTTGTCTTCTGCAATCTGGCCACAACACACCAAACCAGCCTTTCTTCCAAGTACTCACTTTCGCAAGCTTTCCACTCCAACCCCGCACTGTCTCACACCTCCGCTGCTTTAACTCGGGTACCATCTCTGGAATATCCTCCAACCTTTCTAAATCCTACTCATCCTTCACGGGGGAGGATGGTTGGGACGCCGACAGGTTGGAGGGAGATT
>NW_006494611.1:2459348-2459715 GCF_000325575.1 Pteropus alecto | reverse complement strand
GTAAATTCACCACTTGCTGGTGCTGGGGCCAAATCTCACCTTCACTCCCATCACAGGCCACCAAGCTTAACATCCTGAAAGCTCCAGCCACTGGAGCTCATGGGACCCCAGGCTCCCAGAGAGCGCTGTACCCTTAGAAAAGAAAGCCCCCACACACATACCCAAATTCCGGGTTCCCGCTTTGGAGACTCCCCGGACATACACACTCACCCTGGATCCAGCCTCCTTCTCCAGATCCTCTCTCCTCCCTGCAGTCATCCGCTCCACCCCTCCCCTCTACAACCGGGGCCGCGCGGCCGGAGGACTGGGGGAGGGGAGTGCACGTGCCCGCGCCGCCCCCGCCCAGACAATGCCCGGAGACGGAGCG
>NW_006494611.1:2410035-2459097 GCF_000325575.1 Pteropus alecto | reverse complement strand
GCGGCGCGCGCGCGGCCCAGGGGCGGAGCTCGGAGGAATGTGGGCGGGGACGGGGTGGGGGCTGGCCCTGGCCCAGACTCTGACCCTGCCCGCGCTGCCACACTGCCTGGGGAGTGTGGGCATGGGTTTTGGCAGAGTCACCATCACTTATCATTTTCTTCCCCAGAAGGAAATGGTGCGTTCCAGCCCCAAATTCGACAGAATATTCATTCTGCCAGCATTTATGAAGCTTATACAGTACAGTAATAACAACGATAGCTATGATTTTTATGTCATCTGTACCAAGCTTTGTGCTAGGTGCTAGATACTAGCAATACAAATATTATAGTTATTACCAACCTACTTTACAGATGCAGAAACAGACTCGGAGAGGTTGGGACTTATCTAGGTCACACAACTATTGAGTGACAATCCATCAAGACCAGATTTCCTCCTAAATATCTCTTGAGCCCACCCTTCCCTTTCCCTCTCCCTGTACCATTCTGCCTCAGACCTCTTCATCTCTCTGCCCAAGGCTGCTCTAGCCTCCCAACTGGCCTTCAGGGATCTGTTCTGTCCCCATTCAATCTCTTCTCACTATGTGAAGATTTACCATTGGAGCTAGGTGGTAAGTTTAGAGGGGGTTCATTTTGTAATTGTTTTATACTTTACATATACGTTATCAAATTTTAGGATGTATATGATGCTTAATAAAAACGTTTTAAAGGGTTTACTCCTTTATCTCAAATAGCAAGCCCAGTGCATTGCACATAGTATGAGCTCAAAAGGTATTTGTCGAATGAATAGCAGGGCCAAGAACTAACTCCAAAATCCTCATGATAATGGAATAGAGGGGTTTTATAACATGTCACCCCAGCCTCTTGACCTTAAGGCCTACTAGGGGTAAACCAGATTAACAATATTTGTTCAGAAAATTTTTATTGCATTTCTAGTCTGTGTTTTGGCACTGTGTGCCAAGACTATGTTAGGCACTGAGAATCAGAAATGAACAAAACAGTTCCTGTCCTTGTGACATTTATGGCCAATCTAATATGAAAGGCCAGGAAAGGCCTTCTTGAGCCTTAGGCTAAGTCCCAAAAAAGAATGGGAATTGGAAAGATAAATTTCATGGAGAAAGAGGTAGGGTAAGAGGTCTGCATGAGTGTGTCAGTGTTCCCCTACTTTTGGGGTCTAACCCTGAGTCAGGGGCATAGAAATATCCAGCTAAGTGGGGGCTAGAAGACCACTTTCCCTGGCCATGCTTGGAAGTCTGCCCAATTCTGGCAGAAGTCTCACATTGAGCAGGCAGGACCCAGGAGCAGAGAGTGGCATCGAGAAGGGTGAGCAGTCTGAGAACATGCTGCTGGGTGTCCACAACTTGCACATGGTGTGCCAGAAACTCACTCTTCTCTGTATACTCCCTGCCAGGCAAGCAAAAAGTAGCATGATTGAGAGCCATGGACAGGCCAATGGCGCTGCGCCAGGGGTCAGGTGATCACCAGAGACAGTGGAAGACTGATTAGCAGGGAATGGCTGGAGAATAAGTAGCATGATTGAGAGCCATGGACAGGCCAATGGGCGCTGTGGCAGGGGTCAGATGATCACCAGAGACAGCGGAAGACTGATTAGCAGGGAATGGCTGGAGAACGTAGTTAAGACCCCAGGGATGGGGAGAACTGAAGATCCCAGCAAGAGCTGAAGTGCTCCCATGTCCACTGGTGAGAGGAGTAGAGATGGAGGAGTAGGGGCAGGAAGGTGAGACATCTGCCTCCCAAGGTACTGAAGCAATAGATCATGAGTTTGCCAGTCAGCTCCCTCAATAGCTGATTCCAGCAGGGTCATGGTGAACAGGAGTGACTACGAAGGTCCATGAGGACCCAGGCTAGGCTACAGCTCACAGCTCTGCACTCATCTTACCACTGCCTTGAAGCTTCCCTTTGATCCCATAGACCATCTTTGGAAGTCAAGAAGGGAGAGGAAAGTTCTAATAGGGCTGCAACTTTGAATTGACTGAATATTGACTCCAAATGACATTGTTTAAGACCAGATAACTTCAACTGACAAGTTTAAGTTTAACCCAGTCCCCAAGAAGAATTAGAGCCCATGAGAAAGTTTGCATCTTTTAAAGAGAAATAACATAGCTACAGATTTTTACACACATGCACGCAGTGTGTACGTTTTAATAACAGAGATAAGCTGTATGAAGGAAATGGACAGGGTGCTGCTAATAAAGCACAGCACAGGGGGACAAAATTTAATGTGGAGGTAGAAAAGGCCTCCCTGAGAAAATATTAAATGCAACCTGAAGGCAGTAGGGGCTGTTGGGTCAGAATAAGACAAGGTGAGAGAAGTTCAGTGTAACTTACGAAGGAGCAGAGTAGCTGGGGATGAAACTGAGAATTAGAGAGGGGCATTTTCACACTGGAGGTGGTGTTAAGATTTTGACCTTTACCAGAAGAACAACAGGAAATCATCAAGGGTTTTAAGCTGAGGAGTTAATGTATTCAATTGCCCATTAGAAAGATCACTTACCCTGGCAAATGGGTGAGGAATGACTGGGAAGGTGTGTGAATATAGAAGCAGCCAGACAGTTAGAAAGCAATTTGAGTCACCCAGGTGAAAAATGAGGGTGGCTTACACTGGACAGTGGAGATGGAGGGAAGTGGATAGATTCAAGAATTAGGGAGAAAATAATGAGAGACTTGGTAATGAACTGAGAAGGGATCTGGGAGGAAAGGGAAGGAGACTGACTCCTGCTAGGTCAAATGGCACATGATTTTCCATCCTTCAAGCAGACAAAGAGCTATGCTAGGACACACAGCTTGACAAGTGGCTGGAGGTTGGATTTCGGGCCCCTCCTTGGTCAGGCCTCCTCAAGCATCATTCACTTGTACAGTCACTAGAGGTGGACGATAGAGGGATTAGGAGGGGTAAGGGAGGGAGGTGGAGTAGGATGGGAGATGGGGGTGGGGTAAGGGGGATGGATGTTAAATATACGATATTAATGAAAGGAAAAGCAACTAGTATTAAGTTAGTCAAAAAGGAATGTTAACATCAATCTAGGAAAAGAAGCCAGTAGTTTGGGGGGTTCACTCTGGTAACTCTTGACAAACAGCTCCTCGCTGCAGAGAAAAACAGAAAGCCTAAGAAGGGTGGTAAACCCAAGGCTCTGCCTGGGAGTGGGAGGGGGAAGCTGGCTTAGATAAAAAACTGTTGCTAAACTGACCAGTGTCTCAGGCCCCAGGTATCCTGGCCTTCTCCCTGGGAAGACCAACCACTCTTCCAAAGATTAACAGGAGAGGGACCCTTAGACTCCTTTGGATAATGAGGTTTCCCTACTAGGATACAGATACTAATTAGACTTGTAAAATGAGGACCTCATTTATTTACAGCCCCAAGCAAACTGTTAAAGTAGTTAGTGCCTGGGAATTATACTCAGGCAGTTAAAATAAAACGGTTGTTCCCAACCAGGTCCAAACAAGAAACCAAATATCTGGTTGGCCAATTTAGATTTTGGCAAAACTGTATCCAACTCTTGTGGATCTTACTGGGCCTTACCCTAACCCAAAAGAAGTCATGTATTGTGCTTCTCCTCTCTGTGGATTGTACAGTCACTGCAGAATACAGACTTTAGGAGTGGGGGTGATTGTGGATCTTACTGGGCCTTACCCTAACCCAAAAGAAGTCATGTATTGTGCTTCTCCTCTCTGTGGATTGTACAGTCACTGCAGAATAGACTTTAGGAGTGGGGGTGATGATGCAAGACATCCATGCCAAAAATAAAAATAAACAAACAAACAAACAAACAAATAAATAAATAAATAAAATTGCCCTGAAAGGAAACTTTCTATGGCTGGAACTGGTTGGGTTCTCTGTGTTTGTTTCATATGAAAATGAAGCCTCTGGATGTGGAGAAATTGGACTTCTAGTACATCACTAATGGGAATGTAAAAACATGTAACTGCCTTGGCAAACAGCTTGGCAGTTCCCCAAAATGTTAAACACAGAGTTACCATATGACCCAACAGTTACACAAATAGGCAAATATCCAAGAGAAATAAAAGCATACGTCCACACAAAATTTGTACAGGAATGTTCATAGCAAAAGCGCGTATCTCAATAAAGTTGTTAAAAATTCAAAAAAAAGGAGGTCACTGGGCATAGGCTAAAAATGTCTGAAAATTACTTGTAAAGGCAAGGTAAAATAAATATAAAATTTAGCTGTAATATGAGTTGGTTCTGGTAGAATTTAAGCGGTGTAAAAATGGGAACATACAAAAATAGCTCTACTTAAACTTCGGAGTCAAGTTTTTAAAGATTGAAGAATTTTAATTTTAATTTGGTTACATTTCCTTATATATGTAATCAGATTTTAGGTATCCAGTTAAAACAATATGGTGATATTTTCATCTGTTGCTTACTATTTGTAAATTGGATTTCCACAGTACAGCTCTCTGTTATGTAAATGATGACACTAGTACTGAGCTTATTTATTTGTTAACAGAATTTTTAATATCCTTTAATTTCCTTGATAATATTTACTTGCATTATCCTCTGCTAGCTTTTATCATGATCTTTTCCTGGCTTCCCATTTAATGGCCCCTTTGTTCTAGAACCGTCCCCAAATGCTATTAGTCAAGAGGTACAGTTCTGACTGTAAATAGCCTTCATTCTCAAATAAAATAAGAGGCCTCTGGTGGCCTAAACTGAGCCAAAACAAATAATGTTGCATATATCAGGTTTCAAAAATCAGTTACTGCCCAGAGTGCTATCCTGTTGACTCTGATGATAGAAATCATATTCTGCCTTCACAGCGGGGCACCCAAAGGCAGGTTGTGGGACTTTGCCCCTGTAATCAATTCTCAGATTCCTCTAATGCAAGTGAACACAGGATTTTAATTGGGATGAGCAATCTTCTAAAAATTGATCTTGGCAGGGAGACATTCTATATGTATAATAGCTTTTATTCTCCAAACATTTCCAAACTCATACTTTGTATAACCATTATGTTTCTCCTTCCATGCTTATAAAATGCCTTTTTCATATGTTCGGAGTAAACCTATCCAAGTTTGGTGTGCCCAGATGAGCAGCAATAATGTCCGAATAGCCATAAGTGTGCCTGAAGCAGAACTGTTCACATCGTAAAAGAAAAAAAGGAGGGGTAACTATCAGGGCATTTCCCCTACTGCTTTATTTTCTATTCACTGTAGATAAGACCAAGTGGAGAATTTGAGTAGAGTTTGTGTATAGAATGAGTTTGGGTTTTCATGGCCCCATATGCAGACAGTCCGTTTTAAAGTAAAAAACAAATAATATTGGGTATGATACCTGGGAAGCACAATGTTGACATTAATATTTTATATATAAGATTTAATTTATGCAACAGTGTAGGATCAAGAAGCCGTGCCTCTCGTCTTCTGCTTTCATCACCCCATCTCTTCTTATAACTCTCTCCTTTTAGACATGACATACATAGCAGCTTGGCAGACTTCATATTCATTCCCAACACTTTCTCCCTTGCTATAGAAGCTGGAAACTTAAACACTCAATTTTCTACCCTCCTTTGCAGCCAGGAGTGATCATGTGACTAAGTTCTAGCCAAGAAGATAAAACCACAGTTCAATGAATAAAAAGAGAGACTCCCAAAGAAAGTGGAGGGTTGTAGCTAGTCCTGCCTTTGCCCCATTGTCCCTTTCTTCCTACCTTGAATTTGAATGTGTTGCTTGAAGGTACAGCAGCCATCCTTCAACCACGAGATTACAAGCCAACATGATAAAAATGGTGGGGCAGAAAAATAATAGGAGCCTGGGTCTTTAATGACAGTATTGAGCATTTGTATCAGTCTTGGACTGCACATTTGCTAGGTAAGAAAACTATCATTTATTCGTTTAAACAACTTGTATCCAGGCTTTCTGTTATTTGCAGACAAGCACATTCCTGTATGACACATGAGATTTCTTTGATGTGTTTCTTTCCTTATACTCAACTTCTTTGACAGTTTTCTCAATCTCTACCCCAGGCTCCTCTTTCTCTGCCTATGCCTAAATATTGAAATTTCCATGTCGTTTGTCCTTGGTCTTTTCTTACTTCTTGAATAATTTTCTCCATGTGCACAGCTTCAACTGCCCCTTACATACCAATGAGTTCCAAATCTAGACCACTGAATCTGGGCTTCAACCCTGACTCTGAACCATTATTTTCAAGTGCCTTCAAGACATTTCCCCTTGCGCTGCCCTGAAGCACATTCAGCCTATCTATAATTAAACTCATTTTTTCCCACCCAAAGCTTACTTTTCTTCCTTTCTTACCTATTTTGGTTAGCAGTTTCACCATCTACTCAGTTACCTGAGATAAAGTCTTTAGAATCTTCCACTGTGCATTTACCCTCAAAGGTCACATCCCATTAGTTTTTAGGTGTTACTGAGTCCATCTTCTAAATTATTCTTAGGTCATTTAGGTGCCCACCCTCTTTCATCTGGCTTCCTGGGCTCACCTCCTAATTGGTCCTGCTTCCTGCTTACTCTCCTCCTCTAATGCATCTCAACTGCAGAGGTCAACTTTCTACAACACAAATCTGATCACCTCACCCTACTATTTAAAACACTTCCCAGTGCCCCACCCCATCCCAAGCCACAGGGGTCTCAAGTTGTGCAGTGCATCTATATTGCCTGAAGGACTTGTTCAAATACAGATTGCTGGACTCCAGAATTTCTGGTCCAGTAGATCTGAGGTGAGTCCTAAAATGAGCGTTTCTAACAACTTTGGGGATGATGCTGACCAGGGAACACATTTTAAGGGACATTGGCTTAAACTAAAATTAAAACTCATTAACATCAAGTTTAAGACCATTTACAATTTACTTCCCCAGTTTCTGGCTGCCGCTAGCCACATTCCTTTGAGTTATTTTTAAAGTCACTTTCCACTTTTATGGAAAGTCAAGATCTTTCATTCTCTTCTGCCTGCCTAGAATGCATCTTCTAGGAATCTTCTCATTCCTGGCAAATCCTCTTCCAGTTCTTCAAGGAAGCCCCTCCTTTTTTTTCTCCTGAAGAATTAGTTTACTGCTTTCTCCTCTACATGCCTTTGGTACTTCATACATAGGATACTTTACAGTTTTGCTACTTAAACTCTGCTCTTCAACTAACAGTAGGGACATCACTTGGAAACTTGTTAGAAATGCAGAATTTCAGGCCCTACTTCAGAGCCACTGAATCAGAATCTGTGGTTTAACAGAATCCCAGGTGATTCTTGTGCTTACTGAAGTGTGAGAAGCAATGCTGTGCAGGGACTCGTACTAGGCACTGTGATAGATGCTTTGATGACAGTATTTCTTGATTCCTTTAACAGTCCCATGAACCATTATTATTGTCTACAATTTATGAAAGAGAAAGTAGAAGCTTGTAGTAGCCGAGCTGCAATTCAAACCTGGGACCATCCGACTTCAAAAATTTGTGCTTGCTCTACTGCACAGATTGTCTTCCTATTACAGATTTTCACACATAGCATTGTAATCACCTATCCAAAAGTCTGTCGCCCTGTCCGTGTCAGGAAATGCTGAGCAGGGCAAAGTTCTACTATCTCTAGGTTTCAAGGATGAAAATTACCCACTGGAAATAAAGAAGAACCTTTTTTCTTTCTCACTGACAACTCCAGTTCTGATAGCAACTCTAGGTAGGATGAGTTTCTTGAAGAAAAGAGTTTATATGAAGTTTTAAAAATATCACTGCTATATTGAGATATAATTCATATATCATATAATTAACCCACTCATATACATTTTGATAAAAATAGAATAATTGCAAACGTGGGGGGAAGGGTATAGGTGAGGTTTAGGGATAGCAGTAGCAGAGAAAGTCAGGAATAAAAGATTGGATAACAACACATTTAGGACTTCCACTTAGCACAAGAGAGAGGCAGTAGCTGTGAACCAGGGAACACTAAGGAACTTGGGAGGCATTGTAATTTCCCTGTTTCTTTTTTCCCCAACATACTCCTTCTGCTTCCCATAGTGATTATTAGTCAGACAAATATTCATTGCCTACTCTGTGCCAGGCACTTTGCAGGGACCAAGAAATAGAGTTAGAATGAAAAGACAGACTTGGTCCTTAAGGAGTGGAAAATAAATCTGTTTGGGGAATCAGGAAGGCTTCCTAGATAAGGTAGCTTTTGATCTAGATTCAGAAGTCAGAAGAGGGTTACTACTGAACCTAAATTTAAACCGACACCTAAAACCTAATGATAAGGTCAAGGAAAGCCACTGTTATGTAAGATGCCAGAAAATCATTAAAGATATGATTTAACAAATATTGATAAGACTTTTTAGTTCCAGGCAAATTCAAAATTGGCCATTTGTCATTGGCACTCTACTGTCTAGCCATTTTCTCCATTTCCCTTCCCAGTGACCTCAGCTTTCCAAAACTATCCACTAAAGCATCTTAACCCCAGTTGATTCTTTCCCTTGAACTGGATTCTTGGCTAGATAGATTCTTAGATCTCACTAAATAAGAAATGATTCCTGACTTTTAAGAGTCCATTATCTGGGAGAGAGAAATAAAGAGTGAAGTAAACAGAAAAGTACTCCAAAAGAGATATATAAAGTGAGTACTGGGGACACCCAAGAGCTCATATAACTCAGACTGGGGGTTGGAACAGGGTGGTCACTGAAGCTCCCCTGAGGAAGTAAATCCTAGCTCTCAGAGAACACATAGGAGGTAGTTAGAGGCTAGGCACTCCAGGAGAAAAAAGTCAAAGCAGAGAGATGGGTAAGCCCTTGAAGCATTCCTTCCCACCTCCCCTACCCCACCTAAGGTTTGAGAAATTCTATATTGTATTTATTTTGGCAATAAGCAAAGCCTTCCTTTCCCTAAAGAATTCAGATCTCTCTCTGGCCCTCAGAAGCCAGGTAGGTGTATTTATTATAATGTCAAGCAACTGATTGCTTCCACCAGGGCTTTTGATCAAGGATTAAGTGAGGTAAAGATCAATTCCTTAGCAGTTATGGTGGATGGGCATGGATGTCCTATCCATATTATTTCTGTTTAAAAATCATTGTTGTGTATCAAGTATCTTGACCAATTTAGGTTTAGGAGTCATCAAATACAGTCAGAACAGAAGTCATAGAAGTGGATAAAATTACCCAGAATAATTATTTGCAGGGCCAGAAGAAAGCCTGATGATTGAGGATTTAGAAAAGAGGTAGAGGAAGAACCCACGAAAGAGAACTGAAAGGAAAAGTGTGATGATAGCCAAGATGAGAAAAATATAATCAAGAGCATTAAGTTTGTATGGAGCAAATGAGATAAGGACTTTGGATTTAGTGACAAAGATGTAACTGGTGCTCTTAACAAGGGTGATTTCTGTAGTAGTGTGAGTATGTGAGCCAGACTGCAGTGTATTAAGAAGTGGGGGACAAAGGAGAGACTTTTTAAAAAGTGAGTGGAATTAGAAGGGTACTTAGGACTGTAGAAAATATTTTAAAGATGGAAGAGGTTAGAGTATGTTTAAACACTATGAGAAAGTGCTCATAGAAAGAGAGGTTGTAAATCAGAGAAGAATGTAGAAGGAAGTTCCTAAGATGTCAGATAAGTGGAATTCAGAGTTTAGATGGAGGAAGGACACCTAAATCATGAAAAAGACAGAAGGTAGGAAATAGTTTTAAGAGAGAAAGATGTTAAGAGAGATTCTACTTTGTCTTTAAGTTTTTGAATGAGAAGGCAAGATCGACTTCTCAGAACATAAGAGAAAGCAGTGGAGTACTCCACGGTAGGGATAATGAGCTATTATGTAGAAAGGGGAAAGAAGGAGAGAGAGTAGGTATACATTGAAGGTTTGCCAAGAATATCTTGCCCGGTTGAGGTTGGAGATCACAGAATTTTAGAGGTATCATTTGTAGCTAATTGATTTTTCTCTCCCAGTGCGCAATAGCTTGAGTGGGAGTAGAGAAGGCCGACAATTGGGTTGATATACATGTAGGCGGTAGGAAAGTTAAGTGGAATGGGAGAGCAAAAGGGTGAACAAATTTTGAGTGCTGGTGAAGGTAGTTGGAGTGATATTATAATTATGGAATGCAGGCTGGGAAGGAATAACAGATAACCCAGGGGCCTGCATAAAGAGATGCTAGAAGATTGGAGATCTGGTTAAGGTCACATGGAAAGTCCTAGAATGAGAGAGGTGGAAGGAAAGGAAGGCTGTAGTAAAAGACAGAAAGGCTTTAAAGTTTAAGGTTTCATAGGAAGAATAATTCTGAGTGATGAAACCATCTAAGGCATCGCCTTGTCTGTTACTGGAGTGAATGGGGTGAAGGTCTGTTGATGAGAGGTCAAGGTAATGTGAGGCTAGAGCTAAGGATTGGATCCTATATGCTGAAATGACCCAGAATAGTGGAGGAACCAAAATTAGAGAGCAAGACTATGAGTCAGATGTCAAATTTGCTAATAAACAACATTGTGAATAGTAGGTATAAGGAAGCCACAAGCTGAGAAGTGGAAAATGCAACAAAGTAGGACATTAGTACAAGGTGATTTCCATGTCTCAGCAAGCAGCCCTTCCCTAATTGCTATGTATTTCTTCACTTGGCAAAAAAACTTTTGAAGGACAGGGCCTGTCTCATTTGATGTATCAATCCCACAGTACCTTGCCCAGTGTTTGGCAACAATTGGAAAGAAGAGATCATAAAATCTCTTTACTCTAAAATTGGTGATTCTTTATTCCTATTTATACAGTTCTAGTACCTAGAATGCCTAGACCTTTCTCTACCATGCTATTCAGTATTTATTTCTTCATATATCATCTTCTCCCATCAGTCTATGAGGATAGAGACTGTCACATTCATTACTGCCATCCCAGCAAGAAATGCCTGATCCACATTAAAGATTCCAATGTTTGCCAAACAAACAAACAAACAAATAAATAAATGAAATCTTTAAGCTGTTAATGACTATAATTCTGATTAAATATCATCGTTAAGTGCTAAGTGCTTTTACATTCTAATTTAATCCTCTCAACAAGTGGAAGTGGGAAGAAGGGAAACCGAAGTTCAGAAAGGTTAACTATCTTGCCCGAAGACACACAGGTCATAAAGTTTAAAGTTGGCATTTGAGCACAGTTCTGACTTCAAAACTTGTTTTCACATCATGTTGTACCAAGCCTAGACAAAGTATAACAATTAAGACTTTTTAGGAGACCAGATTTAGTGTATAGTTTCACAGTGCTAACTTTTATCACTAGGGCAGATTCCCATGGGATTTTTTTTTCAAGTTACAAGCTTGCACTAGTCCTGTGTCCTCTGAGAAGCGGATGCCAAAATGAGATCAAACATGCAAAATTTTACTTAAAATGTGCAAGGAAAGGCCCTGGGAAGGAAAACATGGGTAAAGAAAGCCAGAGAAAGCTGGGAGCACCATTAGATCCTAGAAGCAGGTGAAGGAGAAAGGGAAAGAACATTGGATAGAAGCATCCTACATTGCCATGTAGTGTAATGAAGGTTATGCAAAGCAGGAGTCTTGAAGTTACAAACTGCCATCAAAAGGGACCTGTTGCCCAGAAACTGATGTGCTTTAGCATCTTTGCCACAAGTCATTGGCTTGCAGCAGCTGGTGGGAGGTGTGGCCTCAGCTCAAATGCAAGTTGGATTTCAAAGCCAGCAGCTGGGGAGATTAATTATGCTCCCCACGCTTGAAGGTCAGTCAGGTCCATTTCCAGGGCTGCCACATCATGCTGGAAAGCTTTTTGAAGGGTTGCTTTCTGTTTTACCTCCTCTGTTTACCCACCTGGGGACAGTGAATTTCTATATAGCCTTATAGCCTTACCATCTTTGGTATCACCCAGCAAATCTCAGTAGAATGGAGTGTATATTAAACAAGTAAATACTTTTTAAAATTCTCTCTCCTCCCTCCATTTGGACATACTTTTCTGAATAAAAAGGTATGAGTGCTCAAAGCTTTTGATTCTTTGGATTGATCCCACTTGAGGACTTTGGTTATAGCGCATTTGTATTATGTACTTGGATTATTATGTTTACCAAACTCTGACTCCAAAGTCCTGTTTTAAGCTCTATTTTGAACAGTCTCTTATATAGCCATAAACCCCAGAATTGGTGCTTTTATTCAGTAAAACATTAAGCACCTCTGTGTCAAGCATGGTATTAGAATACAAAAATGAACAAGCGATTTGTGAGTCTTAAATTGTAAAAGTGACTGAGTGACAACATGGAGAGGTCAATGCCATTGAAGGAAAAGTTTAATGTTCCTTACAGTTCCCCAAGAAACAAGAGGCACAGTATTCCATGCAGGGCCACAGGTGAAGGACCAGTGTTGGTCAGGAGATAGAGAGGAATGAAGGGAAAGTATAGGCCAGAGCCTTTTTGGGGTTTCCATGGGGAAGTCAAGGCAGAGCAGGGTAAACATCTTAGGATTGGCTAGTTCGAATAATTCTGGCCAACTTTGGGACATAGGGGCTGTTCTTAGTTGTTTGGTATACGGCCCCAGGATGATTTAGGGAGGGGAAAATTGTTTTGGTGTCTGAGTTAAAGGAAGTGGTTAGGGGTATGGGCAAGGGATTGGTTGGTTTATATATGAAATGCAGGTTCACTGACAAGTTGTTTGCTCTCTCTAGAAATTAACTAGTCCTGGGAGGGGCAGTCTCTCTCTAGCCATCAAGGTCCCCCCAAAAATGTCAAAACATCATAAGATATAGAAAACTTAAAAAGACCCCAACATAATTATTAGGAAGAAACCAATTTTTTTCATTTTCTGTCTCCATTAAGTTAATAAACAGCAAAGGAGCAGAAGGCAGGTATATCCAACCGGTTTTTCCCTCATTCCATTTAAGCATACGGGTGACTTTTTTAAAGAAAAAATTTAAAGTACAAGGGGCTCCTATTCTTTATCCATTGTCCATGGTTTTCTAAATATAAGCTAACAATTATTTTCAATTCTTTCAACTCCTGTCTTTGCCCATTGCCATTTTTGTCCTGAACTGGTTCCATGGAGAAGAGAGCAACATTTATGTTCTTCTGTGCCAGAACTGTGTTCACCCTTCAACATACATTCCTTGGCTACTGAGGAATTAAGTCAAATAAAAACAACTTTAACATTTATTATTTAAGAAGCACTCTGACTTGCCATTTTAGTGGTACAATTTAAAAACTAAGCATATAAAGCTAAGCATTGCACATGCTTCTATATTTTTGTGTCTTTTCAAAACTTTACTTTTGCTAATGTAAAATCAGATATTTTCTCTTCAGTAAGTTAATACCGTCTCCTTGACACCTGAAATAAAATTTCTTAAATCCTTTACCCTTGATGTACATATGTGTATAATATATAATATATAATATACATAATGATGTATAATATATAATATAGTAACATGTATATATGTCTACCTAGTTTACCTGGGATCTGTGGGATCTGTAGGCTTGTTGATTACTTAATACATTATTAGGGGTACTTTTGAGGACCAGATCAAAAGAACATTAGAATGCAATTGTTAAAAATCACTTTCTGGTAATTAAATTTTTTGAATAGGTAACAGGTCCATGTGCTTCAGCCTAAAATGTTAATTATACATATTTTATGTTATTGCATATAATTATATGCATATATAATTATATATGATTATGCAGTTGTTTCTTTTTTGCTTGTCCCTCAGCTACCATTTCCTTTCCTCATACACACTACTGTTTTTAGTTTCTTGTTTCTCCTTCTAGTTACTTTATGGATATACCAGTAGATACACACATATATTAATATGTTTTCCCCCATCTTTTTTCCCCACAACCACTTGGATATATTTAAAATAAAACACAACAACACATTTTTGGTAAACAAAATTTAATACAACCATGTAGTCAAGTAATAATGGTTAAAAGACATTTTATTAGATACACCTTTTAAAAAATACTATGCGCAAAACATATAAGTATTAATGTGCTACCATGGAATTGAAAAAAAAAAATTACAAAGCTTTTTTTTTTCCCCCCACCGTGAAGACTCTGGAACCTCTAATTAAAGGTAAATGACATTTGGCTGCCACAGTTATATACAAGTTGTAAAGGATAGTATACTTTTGTTCAACTTTACAATTGTGTTGTCTCGGCTCCAGAAACTCAACAAAAATTTAACTAAAGAAACGGTGGGGAGGAGTGATGGGAAAGAGAAGAGTAAGTACTTTTTTAAGAAAGTTAAATGAAAAAGCTTGTAGAGCAAAAAAAAAAAAAAAAAAAAAAAAAAAAAAAAAAAGTACATAATGGAACAAAAATAAGTAGATTTACTTTTTGGATATTACATGTAGATATTACAAATGATGTCTTCAAGGGCTTAATCGATGTCAGATGGACGTTTTTCTGAATATCTTAAAAAGCACCTTGGTATTAAAACCAATAAAACCCAACCCCAAAATATAAAAACTCCAAACACTCAGCCTCTCTTAACATTCTCATTTGGCCGAGCACCACACAGTTGGTGCTCATTATAAAACTTAAGAAGGACTTAAATGAAAAAAAAATTAAGTTTATTTACTCTATAGGAAACAAATATGAAACTTATCTAAGGTAAGCTTTATTTAGATTGGAAAAAAGTTGAAATAGCACTAGAGAACTTAAGGCACAAATTCAGATGCAGTGATTTTTAAAACATTAAAACAAATTCTTTTCTTTGGAACAATACACAAAATAAGTTATGACTGCTGCTGTTTTTTAAAAAAATTACTTATGATTATCTCTAGTACTAAGTAAATTTAATATCTAGGCAATCACACAAATGTAAAACATTCATATAAAACATTTAAAAATGTTTGAATTATGTTGAAAACATCTCTGGAATTATCAATTCACACTCCTGGCTCAAGTGGTTTCTGGTGCCTAGCATTAGATATGACGATAAGTATAGCTAGCTAGTCAAACCTATTGACTTAAAGGTCAACCAAATTGCCCCATTCTGGTTATGTGGTATGGTGAATTTATTTATTTAACTAAAAAGAATAATGGGGTGAGGTGATGTAAACTTGGCTTTCAATATAATGCACAACAAATTCTAATAAGGCCAAAATTATGTTGAGGTTAACTGGTGTCTTGAGTTTACTAAAATAATGGCAGTCCATAGGAAGCCTTTAGGAGACATTATCTTATCACTTGTCACCACATAAATAGCAATCTCTCCTCTTTGAAAATAGTCTGGAGTAGATGTCTTTTCCACATATAAATCTCAAGACATAGCAGGCACACACAAATAAATCAATCCCTCTCTTTTCACGTATGGATTCTCACAGCAATTAAAAAAAAAAAATCTATTGCCATATCCAGACAACAGGAAAAAAACATACCTGGTTTGCATATTGACAAAAGTAGTATAACTGAACCTTTGTCTTTCCTGAGTTTCAAAAAGGGTATTTGACAGTAGAGATACATAAACAATTCATATTCGCTAAGAGAAAATGTATCAGTCCACAAAACATTTTCATCTTTCTAAATGTAAAAGAATGAATGTTCAACCACCGCCATGTGTGAAGCCCCTTTACCAAATAAAATTTATTCTAGAATCATGAACCGAAGGTTACTTAGTTATGGCATTTTAAACCCCCCAAATAGGCAAAAATGACAAGTTAATACCCTCCCTGAGTATTTACATCATTTTTCTTAACAGCTTGTTTAAACGTAGTAAATATCTATATTTCAGTCATCTAGAAAAAAAATGGTTACTGAAGATCCAATAGGCTACGATTTCATACCTGTGCTGCAAAGTCAGTGAGAAGAGTAGAGAAGAAAAGGAAGGTCTTCAGTGGTAAGAATTAGACCACTCAATAGTTCACTCACATATAGGAACACATGGAAAAGAATGCAAATTCATGAAAAAAACAAACTGTACTTTTCTGCTGATCCACAAACCATAACCTTCAATTCCCTTTCCCACCAAGTGGGTTTAGCAAATACATCTCTACCTCCAATATGTTTTCTGACCTTGTAAAACCATATGTATTATATAGATTCTAACTGTATTTGTCATCATATTAATATTCATCATGTACTTTCAAATGTAAAACGGTATTCTAGAAATGCCTAAATAATCTTCTGGAATTGAATTTAATAAGGTCAATTATTTTTTAATTTATGTGCTTTTTTCTGACCGTTACAAACTGATACAATTCTGGGTGTTTGTATATATGTGTGTACATGACCATACTATCAACCCTCATATATACATGTATATACATATATACTAACCTGAAGGCTTATATGAGCATTACCTATCAAAAGAAAATCAACTGTGTGATGACAGTAAGAATATAATTTGACACCAATTTGGTTGATATATTTCTTTTGATATACTAATTATAGTCTAAAATTCTTTTTTAGTTTATCAATGCTAATATCATTATTTATCAAAAATCAGTAAAGGAAGGTAAACAATTAAAGGAAATTAAACTATCATTTGGGTAACTTTAAAAATGGTTACTCTGATTTCCTAGTTTTCAAGTTAAGTTCTTAATGGCCTATTTAATTTATGTAGCTTTAAATTATGTAGAGGAAAAATTAGACAATATTGGTATGAGGCCTATATTTAAACGAATTCTGTTTTATCAAATTTCATTTCAAATTTACTATAATGAACACATGAATATTAAAAATAAGTGAATAACAAAATATAAGTAAATAGTTAATACTTTTACAATAGACAAAAATACTAGAATGCAAGTTATCTTGAGAAAGAATTTTTGTGTGAAGTGTCTGTATTTATGGATGGACGTCATCTTACAAATAAACATGAAATAACAAGTATCATTTGTATAATCCTCAGCATTTACACTTTTCTCATACATTATCTCAATTTCTGAACTAAGTAGGTTCCATTATCTACAAGAAGTATAATGCAAAAGTAGATGTTTACTTGAAAATTAAAATAAGTATACTAATTGTACCTACAATTGTCTTTCAACCAAAATGACAGAACATTGTTTTTTGAATTGCTCTAATAATTATCAGAAAAAGGTACATATCATTTCAAATTATGATTCAAAAAGTAAAAATTCCCTAAAAATGTGTAAGTTTTTCAGAGTTTTCCTCAGAATTCAGATTCCAGCTAAGCATCCAAGTTGATGCTGTAGTCTTTATTCGAAATCTCGGTATCATTCTATGTTGAGAAAAAAAAGCAGTTTATCAATATTAAGTTTTCAATTACTACCTTGGTTTTAACAAAAATCTGGTGACACTATAATCAGATATTTGCACCATCTCTCCTATGACAAAGAGTATATAATTATAATGTGAGATGACAATAGTGCCTGAGAAGTTCCAGGCTACCTGGAACATCCCTAAAATGTTGTAAATTATATCTATTCACCCAGAAATAACAAAAATCACTTATGTT
Source organism: Pteropus alecto (assembly GCF_000325575.1). NCBI lineage: Eukaryota > Metazoa > Chordata > Mammalia > Chiroptera > Pteropodidae > Pteropus > Pteropus alecto. Next base: position 2,441,755 of record NW_006494611.1, on the reverse strand, counting down.
GTAGTTCCTGATACTCCATTTGCCTTAGAAAAAATTTTATATTCCTCTCTGAAAACTTGTAAGCTTTATAAACTGGAGTTGGAAAATCGAGACAAGGGCAATTTGTTGTATAGAAGTTTGAGAATGTTGATCAATATTTTACACATGGGTATCAAAAAACAGATTTATCTTAGAAGACTACAACTATTGCTGTTAGTTTTTTTCAGATAGCTAATTTTAAAAGAAAAATAGACCCACTGAGATAGGTAGTCCCCGGTTTATCCTTTAAAGACAACTTAACAGTAGAGACTCCCAGGATTTTTAGATGTTCACAAGAAAGTAGGATAACCAGGGAGGAGGCCCTCACCCAAAGCACCATACTAATGAGGTCAAATCCTACTGGGCTAGGGAGAAAAATCTGTCCCTGTTTTTCACAAGGTAATATTGTGAAATGGATTTCAACTCCTTTGCCAGGTTCAAGAAAAGGAACTTCCTTAGAGGATTCAGAGACGATACATTAATACTTTGAGAGCCACAATGAGTCATTTTCCCTTCAATGGGTCTTAAATAATTTTTTCTTAGGAATTAATCTGTTATTTTAATTCCAATTTTAGGAGTATCTACTTTTGTATCTCCTACTCAACCTCTTCTCAGAAATATGTTTAATATAAGACAGCAATTATAAGAATAAAGTCATGATCATTTAATATTTTATGACTCTCAGATTGTTGTCATCACATTTTTATCAATTACATAAAAAAAACCCTCAAAATTAATCAGTTTGGATACAGTTTTAGTGACAAAGACTTTTAAAATTGATTTTTTCCCCTCTTAGAATGCATTCTGAGCATTACGTGAGTCAACCTAAATGAAGCCTTAAGTCATGCAATTTTTATATACACACGACTAAGTAAGGAATATATAGCCTTGCAGATGAACATATATAAATGAAGAGACCATTCACAAATTCCTAAAATATATGCAGACACATATATTTCCTATTTCCTATTCCACATATATTTCTTACAAATACTTACAAAGAGACATTCTCAAAGCCTGAGCAACACTACTATTACCAACAACAACAAAAATCTTTTTTTTTTTTTTTTTTTTCATTTACAGGTAAGGCTTTATTACAGTTTGAAAGATTGATATTTTGGGGGGGAAAGGCACCAGAATTATTATTTTTACTTTTTGTGTATATAGCACAAATGAGATATGCCAAGTTCCCACTCTGAGTTTTTAAAATCTCTCATCTTGGATCGATGTGGCTTCTTGGGTGAAGTATCCTGGCTTTAGAGCTTAAAGCATTTCTCATTGTATCTATGAATAGTCACACAGCCATGATAGGACACTGGCCTGGGCATTGCGGCTACCCCTGTGATGATACTTGTCGCAGGATCATAACAGAGAATAGTGTCTGTGGCTTCTCCGTTTTCCCGTCTTCCACCCAGGATATATATTTTACCATTACACACAGACATTCCACAGTTTTCCTGTTTAACCAAATAGATAAAAAAAAAAAAATTAACTGTTGAAGGTAACGGATTTGGTAGCAAACTGAAAAGTAAAATACAACACACTTTAACACAGTCAAAAAAAAGGAGACATGAAGTAAGTTCCTTTTGCCCAACTCTTGCTCTATGGGTGAGTGCTCTAGGTAATTTTGCATGGGTGAAGGGAGTGTTAAGACAGAATGTATGTTAGTGATTGGGGCCAAGATATGGGAGGTGAAGTTGGACTGGGGGTGGTGGACTGAGAAGGGTTTTAACTTCGTGATAGTTGAAAAAAAAATCTTGCTTTTCCTATTACAGGAGGGTCCTTTATTACAGAAGGTGGCTAAAATATGACCAAATGACGGGGCACATTATTTATTATATGAGATTACCCACAAGTTAAATGAATGAGAGAAAGAGTTATAATTAAATTAACAAAGCGCTATTAGGGCCCTTGGCTGGGACACAGGAACTCGCCAAATAACTTTTTAACAGTTCTTTCCACATAATGGAAATTCTTAGCTGAATTGTATTCTTCTCTATCAACAATATAATTACTATATAAAACAAATATTCTTGCAAGGATGAAAGTGATTCTTCAAAGAAAGAAGTTACATTAAATTGTCTCACTATTGCATGGATCTGGTTATGCTGCGGGTCAAATATTCTATTTACATTTCATTTTAATTGAGAAGGTTATTGCATATTATTATCCTGTTTCCACATAACCAAGAATGAGATGGTTCTACTGAGTACAATAAACATTTTTTACTTGACTAGATTTGTTGTATATCTATAAATTTTGCTGTTGTAGAAAAAAATCAAATTCTGGTAGACTTATATAATAGAAGATAGTATCTTCAGGTCTAAAAGAATTAGTGAGTACTTAAAAATGCCTATATTAAGAGTTTTTATATACCCAGAATAACTTGGCCAATTATCATTAATAAATAGTTTATCCAGAATACCACCCATGAATTGTACCAATTATGTACCAAACTATAACATTTCTCATCTAAAGAACAATAAGCTCTTTCTATAAATTCCAAAAGTTCTGAATACAATAAAAAACAATGACATCCTTAGCTTTCACAAGCTTCCTTACACTATTGAATCTTATAGTTACCTTGATGATGATTCTTAAACTATATAATTACAGGATCTTATTATTAACATCATTTCAGATATTCAAGTTCAGAATTAAATGAAGCAAGCAACCTTGAAAACAGTTTTTCATTCATATCAGGAAATTACTTGTACCAGATATAATAGTTTATTTTGCTCTATGAGAATCTCAAGAGTAATCACAGCTAGTAAAAAAAATTAATCAATACATGAAGTTATTTTTCAAGACTAAAATGAAACATGACCCAAATATTGTAATAAAACCCCTCTCCTTAATTATTATTTTAAAATACTGCTTAAATGCCAACAATAAAGAAAGAGAAATCGGATTTCTTTTCATTTGTTATTCTAAACTTTAATGATATCTTAAATACCTGGTCTACTGAAGGCTAAAAAAAAAATCTTTGTCATTGACTTAAGAAAAAAAATCCCACAAATTTTTAAAGGATGTTTCTGGTGAAAGTTAAAGAGTAAAATATGTTTAAAATAGCAAGTTGTGGCTTCTGGAATTATGCAAAGTCAAGAAGCATGATGGGGAGGAATAGATGGCGAAAATGCTGGGTCCATTTGGGCTACAAAAAAAAGAGCTCATTTTTGCACTCTTTCTTTTTTGTTATTATCAGGGTTCTAAATGTTTTAAAAAACACAGCCTTAGAGTTAAGTAACTGTCTACCATACAGTTACAGTTGACTTATTCTTTTCCATTGATTAGCATTAAAAGGGTAGGCAAACAGAGATGGTTCGAAATTTGCCTATCAATAATATATACATAGATATACTTAAAGGTACTAATAGTAAGAATGGACCGGGGAGAAACAGATAATCCCAGAAATCTCAGTATTGTTTGCTTCAAGAGACTTGACATAGAATATTAGACCCAAACTTCAGTGCTTTGTTTTTATAATAGATTTAACATATTTCTGATCTAAATGTTTTTTCCTTGAAATTTCTGACATCATTGTTATTCATTGCCTAAATAGAGAAAATGTGCCATGTGTGTCCTGTGTGTCCTGTTGTTTGTTTCTCAATCATTTAGTTAAGAACATAATCATTGTATGCCCTGCATTATGCTAGATGCTGGCAATTATCTTTCTAAGCCCTGTTATAATTTTATACAGTATAGCCAAGTTCTAAATGAATAGTAATTCTTAGTGAAAATGTATTATATTTTTAAATAGTCACTGTAATAAACCAATGGAAAAAAGCTTTGTTAAAAAAAATATAGAAATAAGTGTAAACGTTTGTCACACAGATGAATGTTAACCATAATGTGAGTTCTTATGTCGTAGGGCACACACTCTCCCCTTTACAAAGCTGGACTGTCCCTTCCAGGAGAGGCCACTGAGCTAGAGAAATGTGATTCATTTTACTTAAGTGTGATATTAGAGGGATAGAAGATTATATTCCCTCTATATCATAAAGCTGAAGATTTTACTATGTCCCTTCACCAGGTGGGGAAATTTTACTCTGAATACATTCCTAATTGGAGACTATAGCTCAGTGTCAACAACTTTAGAAAAATTGTGTTATACTCAAACCCTACTGATTGTCGTTATAGTCTATACCTCTTATGTAACTTGCAGATAAGATTGTCTTCAGATTAGGTCCTTCTGTTACTTCATTGTCTCATTTGTTTACTAATTTAATAAATATTTACTAAGCACCAATAAATGCAAGATACATAAGAGATGAGTTAGAAAAAAAGTATCCTCAACTGAATTTCAGCATAAAAATAAACATTTATATACCCATAAGGGGATATATGACTGCCATAATAGAGTTGTAAGTGCAATGACAGATCAGGAAAAAAAAAAAAAGACATGAATTCTGAACAGATAATCTCAGTTTGCTATAACTATGGAGTGGTCCGAAAAATGTGTAGAATTACAAGCAGAGAAGGCAGAAAAGGCATTAAAGGCTAAGAGAACAGAATGAACCAAGGCAAGAAATAGGAGATATGTATAGTGAATACAAGTAACTGATATTTAATGTAATTGGTGTAAAGTTGCAGAAAGTGAAGCTGAAAAGGCAAGCAGAGGTCAGACAACAGAAGACTTTGAATGAAGTGGGATAACTTTTGGATTTTATTCAGTAGGTTTCCAATCAGAGAAAAGACATAATTATGTTTGTTGGAAAATAATTGGTAGCACAATGGGTTAGAGAAGCAAGACATTAGAAAAAGGGATACTAGATATTTTAGTTTAGGTAAGAATAGGCACTGAAAAGAAAAGGAGAAACTCTGAGGACATAGAACTGATATGCTAGATTTATTCAATTTAAAAGAAAGTGAGGAAAATCTAAAAAATTAAGTTTCTAGGTATGAAATAACAGGAAATATATATATATTTCTCTCTTCCCCCAGTTCCTGACACAGAGCTCCTAATCCCTTGGAATTTCCTGGGTGATAGGAGTGTCTCTTGGTGGGCTTCTTGATAAGGGCTGGTCACCAGAAGGATCAAGCCATACACAGAAGCTTGGAACTTTCAGTCCTACCCTCTATTCTCTGGAAAGGGGAGAAGGGCTGGAAATTGAGTTAATAATGGGTAATGCCTACATGATGAAGCCTCCATAAAAATCTCAAAGTACAGGATTTGGAGAGCTTGCAAGTTGGTGAACACATCCATGTTCTGGGAGGGTGGTGTACCTCAACTCCACAAGGACGGAAGCTCCTGTGCTTAGGACCCTTCTGGACCTCACCCTATGTACCTCTTCATTTGGCTATTCATATGTCTCTTTTATAATATCCCTTATTACATAATAAACTGGTAAACATAAGTAAGTGTTGTTCTAGCAAATTATCAAACCTGAGAAGGGGGTTCTGGGGACTATGATTTCTAGCCAGTCAGTCATAAATGCTGGGGACAACCTAGGATTTGTGACTGGCATCTGAAGCAGGCGCAGTCTAGTGGGACTGAGCCCTTATCTTGTGTAATCTAACACTAACTCCAGGTAGATAGTGTCAGAACTGAACTGAATTGTAAGACACTCAGCTTGTGTTAAAGAATTGATTGGTGTTAGAATAAAACCACATATCAGGTGTCAGAAGTGTTTTGAGTACAAGGGAGATATAGAGTTTTTCCATTCACTAGGTTGTTTTGAAACAGAAAAAGTAAGCTTGGGGAAGAACACTCTTGGAAAACATCAAATAAGCAGTTGGGAATTTGTCTGTAGCACAACTGAGAGGTTTTAATGGAGATAGACACTTGAAGTCATCACTACTGGGCAGTAGGTGAGATCATTCAGGAATAGAGAATAAACTGGGAAGAGGGCAGGGAAAAGAGGCTCAAAGAATACCCACATTTAAGGGTTGGGTAGAAAAAGATAAGAATATGAATGAAAGTGGGAGAGTATTAGTAATGACCTTTGGGAGAACAACATCTCTAGAGTAGTATAGGTAGAGCCAGATCTCCAGCATCAGAACCATCAAGCATTTTGGTGGTAGAAAAAAGGAGTGTGGAGCCATGAATCAAATGCTGAGCGAAGGCCTTCTGGAAGTAGGGGGTTGGAGGGGAAGTAGGGAGATAGATATAGGCTGGAGTGTGTGGATGAAGACACTGAGCACAGCCATTTCCATTATAACAACAAAGAAACCCCACAACAAAGTAGCTTCTTACTACGGAAAGAAAAAATCAGTTTGAGAGTATTTCTTATCTTTTGAAATATGCAAGAGAGAGCTAAGGACCAAAACAAGATTCAGAAAAAGGTCAAGGGGAAAAAATCAACAGACCAAGTGCAATAGCTATTTCACCATGGGATGGTAAAAAGTTAAGATATTTCAATAAAACAATTCCTTGAAAGGAATTCACAACAGGTATACTATATGCTTTATGTGGAGTTTTAAAATATTATGAAATAATTCAAGCACATATGAAATATTTTAATAGTGGAATTACAGTATATTCATAATGATCATGTACTTGGTCCCTCCTATATTCAATTTCTTTTGGACTGTTTTATGTTATTACCTGCCGGCTGAATGTATTCTGTACATGCATCCAGTAATCTTCAACTGGATCATAACAGTATATTGCCTTGGTCAGTCCACCAGCAACATATATCAGGTTGTTTAAGGATACAGCTGTTATACACCTCTTGGCAATTGGGATAGCTGCACGAAGTAGCCAAGAATTGGTTTCTGGATCATAGGACTGAACCTAATAATATATAGAAATATTTAATTAAAAATTTTAAACAAAAGTGTAAATTTGCTTAATAAAAGGTTAACCAGTAAATAGAAACATGATTAAAAATCAAATCCCATTAATTCACAGAATTAAGGGAGGTTAGCTTGATAGTGAAATGTCTGCATTATGAAATTCTCAAAGGAAATACAAATTTATTACTATGAAGCTGAATAAAGTAACAGATTCATTCTAGGATGAATGGCTACCAGGTTTGCTTTACTTTTGTCCAGTAAAATTAACAAAAAATTGTGTTATATAGAATTACTATGTTTCGATCTGAAAATAATTTCTTTACTCTTTTAGGGAACCCTTTTTACAAAAGAACACAAGGAAATCTCAATTCAGTATACTTTGAATCATCACAAATTCTGGATTAACAAATTTTAAATATGTAACTTTTGACCACGTTATATTAAAAGTTAATATAGAAAAAAATTGACAAAATTCAGCTAACTATTGCTAAACTTATTAGACAATAGATAACCTGTTTCCAGAATAAACATGGTATTTCCTGAGATGTCAAGGTGGCATAAGGTCTTTTGTCTTAGCAGTTCAATGAAATGCAACAACTTTGAGCCATCCTCTATTTATATTACAGAGGTTTCCTCTCCTCTTCTTCATTCTAAAAATACTTCTAAAGTATGCAGAAAATGACCCAGTTGGAAGCAGTATAATTAGTTACTGTCTAACCCTTTGCTAATTTGCTTCCAGTTTTTTGATTCTGAAGACTATAAAAGCAAAAGGTTTAAAACAATTTATTTAGTATAAGATCTCAACATTGAGATTAGTCTCATTTCAAAAAGACTGGACCATGCTTTTTACAGCAAATCGTTAGCTATATAAGGATCTCACTTTAGCAACTCGAAATTCAGTGTTCTCCCCCTAAAGTATAAAGTATCAGTTTTTAAAAGGCTCTTCGCCTAAGGGACCTTGCTACCTACTTGATAAGCCTTCTGCATTTCTGTTCTTGTATATATCATTGGTAATTTCTATAAGAGAACATGGCTTACCTTATCAGAACAAGTATTATCATCAGGTCCTCCACCAATCACAAACAATTTGCCTACACAGCTAGTCACAGCAGGAGAACTCACTGCTTCCTTAAGGGGAGCAACTTCAGTCCATCGATTTGAAAAGGAATCATAACATTCTACGCTGCTAAGTCTGTTTTGCCCATCATAGCCTCCAACAACATATACCTATATATAAAATACAAGGAAAAATCTAAATTATCGAAAGTCTGAATTTTGAACTAGTTGGCTAAAGAAGTAAATGATCTCTCCCCATAAAGAGTCCTTGATAATCATAATTGCAATATATTTAGCTCAGTTTCTGGAACTTTTTAAAACATTTCATCCTCTTACCACCATCAAGGAGTCTTTTTATACTTTTTTTTTTTTAAATAATAGCCCCCTCCAATGAAAATTTAATATCACAGATAACTGTATATCTGTTTATGTACTATATGTATATCTGTGCTTTATATATGAAACAGTACAATTTTTTTTACTCGCTCAAGAACAAATTTTCGCCTCCTTAGGGATGGTACTGCTCAAGTTGAGAATTACATGATTTAGCTTAAATGTTCAAAATGGATAATGAAAATATTTGATTATGATAAAGGAATAAAGCTATGAAACTAAAATATTAGGTAAGGATTACTAGACTGTAAGATCTTTGAAGGCAGGGCTTATCTTTTTCTTCATTTTAGCCTCTCTGACATATAGTGAACTCTATACTGTATATTTCAAAGGGCTTTCGTATACATTTTCTTTTCACAAATATGAGGAAGGTAGGGCAAATTAGTATCTTTATATGCCAGATGAACTAATCAACAAGCCATTTATTAAATGATTTATTTGCAAAATAGTCCAGAACATCATGAGATATGTAAGAAACTTTTAACTTAAAGGCGTTGTCCAGTTTAACACCCACAGTTCTTTTAATGGACAGTCATCATCAACTCTTCCCTCCATATCTAATTAACTACAGTCTTCTTTTACAGTATCTCTCACATCTGTCCCTCCTTTTTTTTTTTTCCCATTGCCACTATCTTCCTTCAGGGTCCATGTCATTTCATACCTCTCAATTAATCTTCTGGCTTCCACTCTAAACCACAGATTAATCTTCCCCAAACACCTCATCAACTCCTTTTAATAGTTCAACAATGAATGCCTAAGGGTTAAGGCCAAATTTTATACATTGTCATTCAAAGTCTGTCCACAATTTATCTTTGTGTTACAATTTCTATAGCAGCCAAAGCCATTACTATCTTGTATTTCTCACATTATGTTAAAATGATCTTTTGGTGGGTTTGTTCTCCCAATACCATGCAGCTCAGAGAGGTTAAGTAATTTAATCAAATTATGCAGTTAGAAGGGGGATGGAAACTGTGGTACAATGTAGCAACCAAGAACATAGGCTCTGAAGTCAGGAGAGGAAGTGTTCATATGTAGCTCAGTCACACAATGTAAGACCTTGGGCAGCTTACTTATCCTCTCTGAGACTTAGTCTTAATTTCCTCAATTTAAAAGTGTGGACAATAACAGCAGTTATCACATAATATAATTTTGAAGATTAAATTTTAATACTACTTTTACACATGCATAAATTAAAAATATATGTTGTGAGCATCAAGATAAAAGGTCTCTGGATTAAGGAAATCTGAGCTTTTGCTCATGCTTCATCATTTTCTGTGTAACCTTGAGCAAGTGACTTGATCTCTTTGGATTCAGTTTATGACTTAAAAAAGGTACATTAAGTTTTCTCTAAGATTCCTTCCTGCTTTAAGATTCTATATTCCAAATCATCCTAGGGTTCTTTAACTGACAGATTTTATAAATGTAAATAATTTTATAGGTTTGAATTCAGCCTATATTGTAAGTTTTAAGATAATGTAAATTTTAGGATTGAGTACTTGTTGTGTAAGGTAGGAAGGATTCCTCTAATTTCTTGATTTAATGATTCTAAGTTTTGAGTACCTTCAAGACAAGTATACTAATATTTCTCAAAGAAATTTGTGTTCACCAATCCATATATAGCATTTGAGACATAATCATTTTCATTGCCTTTGTTTGTCCAGACTAAATAATTGTAACTTTTTTAGTCAGAAATCATCTCTTTCCAATCCCTTATTTTAATTGCCCCCTTTTAGTAATATTCTGTCATTTTTGAGACATAGCTACCAAAACTATATAACACAGTAGGGAATGACAAATCAGTCAGTTTAGAAAATATTTTATTTCTAATACATCTCTCTCAAAGTCCTCGTTATTTCAATGATCTTGTCGATAGCAGCAGCACACTAGATCAATATCCTTGGGAACTGACAGTAGCTTTCTAAACTGTGCTTTGAGAAGCTCTAGAATTCTTTAGTACAGACATTTAAGGAAGCCTCTGTGGCAATAGGGGGGAGGGGAAAAGGACTGATGGGAGGCTCGGTGGGAAGGGTTCCTGGCACCATCTCTGTTTCCATTAGAGCAGTTTTGTTTTCTCATTGGTGGCTCTAAAATGTCTCCAGAGGAGTGCCTAAGAGGTAGTGATCTTTTCGAAAGGGGTGCTAGGGCAGAGGTCTCCAACCCCTGGGCCATGGACCAGTAGCAGTCCATGGCTTGTTAGGAACCAGGCTACACAGCAGGAGATGAGTGGGGTGGGTGGGGCGAGTGATTGAAGCTTCATCTGTATTTGCAGCCACTTCCCAGTGCTAGCATCACTGTCTCAGCTCCAGCTGAGATCATCAGGCATTAGGTTCTCATAGGAGCACCGGTCCCTGGGGACCGCTGTGCTAGGGGACCAGTCAAAAATACATGTACAAGCCAAGTATGCTGCTTTTACTTAGACTGTTCATTAATTTGAGGTGGCTTGAGAAGAGGCGGCAAAGATGGAGGTAGGGAAAAGCTAAAGAGCCCATGTTAAACCTTTGTGTAATTACTATATATTTATCTGTTTCATGGAATAAATTTTTCAAATGAGATTTAGCTTTTAAAAAGAGGGTGTAGCTGCTTTTTAAGTTTGTAACCACTAGTCCACAAGTGATTCTCAAGTTCCTAAGGACAGCAATTGGTTCAGAATCAAATTATGTATATTTTTTATATGTATTATCTGCAGTCGATAAGAAATTTTAAAATATGTTAGTGAGTTTATCTTATCATTTATTTTCAATTTGTTTGGTCTCTACTTATATGAATAAAAAAGATAAAATAACATCGCTCTAGATAAATATATCTCTGCTTGACTGCCTAAGTCAGTAAAAGGAAAAAGATTGCTTGGATTAGACATTGGCCTGTTTTTGTGCTTGATGTAACTCCTTTATTTTCGAGTGCTTCTTAGGCATTTAGACTCCAATGGTGCATGAAAAGAGAAATGTGCTGCACTGCCACGAATTCCAAATTGGGAGAACAAAATATCCATTCAAAAGTACAGTGTCAAACTGTTTATATCTTTAGTTTATCTACTGAGGTTAGAAATGGAAGGAAATACAGTTTGAATCCAAAATACTCAGAGGGTGACTAAAATGAAGGATTCAGCTGTGGTATTTATTTTGGAAATGTACCAGCAGTAGTAATAAAAAGTGGTTTCTCTTACTTTACCAAGGAGGACAGCCATTTTGTGACGCCATCTGCCTTTATTTAGAGAAGCAACTCTGATCCAAATATTTAACTGTGAATTATAAATCCAGACATCACGGCCATTTATTCTTCCACCTTTAATGAAAAAAAAAATGCACACACAATATACATATATACCAACAATAATATATGTATATAAACATGGGGTTTATTCACCCAGTCCTAGAATTTGGGAATTCAAGGACCCCTTAAAGATTAATAGAAATAGTTCTACAGAGCAGATTTAAACTTTGCCAATTGTTATCTCAAGAAATAATAATTACAGATCCCAAATAAGAAAATGTAGACTATGAATTTTACAAATGCATTGTTAATTTTAACCATAGTTAATTTTAGGAGTCAGATATCATCAGAAGCACCCAAACAACAGAATTATTTTAAAAGGATTTTTTAAAAACCACCCATTTTTTAAAAAGCATACCATTGTACAAAAAAAGCATGTATTGTTACACTGTTCAATGTGTAGTAATACAGTAATCTGCAAAACTGGTAAAATTAGTCAACCAATTTACAGACTTCAGACCATAGATACTGTAGTTATATTTTGTATAAGTCTGTCATTTTATTGTCTGATCTGAGAGGTAACATATCGCATATTATTTAAAAAGTTCAAGAATTTTAAAGAAAATCCTATCTCATAAACTTTGGGGAGAACTTCAGAAAACAAGGGTAGGTTAGAGATACTGAAGTCCATGAGTACTTCTGACTTTGCATACTTTGTGTTTCTTAAAACAAAGTAAATAAGTAAAAGTTTAAAAGTTTATACCATGTTCTATTTGCATCTGAGAACAGTTAAAATATGTATGGTTAAAGGCGTTTTCTGATGAATCTTTTGTAAATCACTCTATATTACCTTGTGTCTGTTTTTAAAAGCAAAAAGTCATTCTTGGTTTTATTTGTTGTATAAACCCAAAGTGGGCATGTCCACTTTGACTGTTTTCTTTGAGACACTGTCATCATTTCAAACAGCCAAGTTCAAATTAAAAGTAGCTACTATAATAATTCTTTATTTACCTGAAACAAGAATGTCATTCCTTAGAGCACAGACCGCATACTCTGATTTGGTAAATTCTGGAAGCTTAGCCAAAGACTTCCATTCTCCTGTCACAGGATCGTAGCACTCAGTGTATGGAAGATTAAATCCTCCAACTCGTTCACAGCCTCCAACAACAACTATCACCTCAGAATAGCCAGTTGACCTAAAATAATTATTGTAAGAATGAATAAATTTAAATATACTCAAGGTTGTTTAAAATCCTAACAACATACTATTATCATAAAGAAAGTGGAACGTTCTTATAGACAGTTAAGCCTATTCTCTATGCATATGTGCCGAATAATACAGGCTACCAATTACTACTTTGAGAATATTTACAAGAGATTTAGTGAAATTTTTCCACAGAAAATTCCTATGGGTATTTTTTTTTGCCTTAAAATTGTAAAGCAGTCCAAAGATCCTACCTAACTCTATTGGAATCCTGGTAATATTAAGGATGACTTTCAAATAAAGTTTTGTAGCAATCCAGATACTTATAACCACAAGAGGTAAGATAATACACTTTTCCTAAGTGTAGGAAAATGGTGCTTTTTCATCAGATTGCTAGTTCTAAAAAAATTAATTCACAGTATAATCTAATACCCTTTAAAGGAGTACCACATGACAACATTTTGGTTAAGAACAGACTGCACATAGAAGGGTGGTCCCATAAAATTATAATGAAGCTAAAAATTCCTATCGCCCAGAGACATTAGAGCCGTTGTAACGTAGCGGCACAACACGTTACTCATGTGTTTATGGTGATGCTAGTGTAAAGAAATGTACTGCACTGCTAGTCTTATGAAAGTATAGCATGTACAATTATGTATATTATGTAGTAATTGATAATAAATGATAATAAATGACTGTTATTGGTTTACAACCATGTTATGGGTTTACTATACTTTTTACCATTAGAGTGTACTCCAAAAAAAAAGTTTGCTGTAAAACAGTATGCCATGTTATGTCAGCAGTAGCCTCATACATCTTGTGTTCGATTTAATCTTGTGTTGTTTTGTACAGTAACATGCTGTAGAGGCTTAGAGTCCAGGAGCAATAGGTTATACCATACAGTCTAGGTGTGTAGTAGGCTGTGCCATGTCAGTTTGTGTAAGTGACCTCTATGATGTTTGCATAATGACGTATCCCTGTCACTAAGCGACATGATTGTATATATGTATGTTCAGAAATTATTTTTTAAAATAACTTTTTAAAAGTTAACTAAGGTACTCCAACTCAAAATGTTGGTAGTTGCTAAAAATGTTAACAAAGTTATAATAAATAATGTTAAAAAAAAGCAAGATAAAAAACTGTACATAAGGTACAATCAATACTACATTAAAAAAGTATCTGGAAAGAATATACCAAAATGCTAATGGTGGTTGTTGCTGGATTGTATGGCTTCTCATTTTCTATCAAAACAATTTTTCAAAACGGTAATAAGCATGGAATATTCTTAGAGTAGAAGAAAACAACTTTTAAGGGTACTAAGAGGTTTACATTAAACACTGGCTTCTTTTATTTTGTAGTTTAAATTTAAGATGGAGACAGGGAAAACTCAGAGCTTATTCAAGCTTTTTCTGTTTATAAGGCTCAATAGATAGTTTTGGAATTTTAAAGCAACTTGACTTTTACTTTTTTTTGCAAATGTAATTGAAATGAAAAAGTCTTGTAATTGCATTCTATGGTTGCTATAATTTTAGGTCTCATGAAGAGACCTCATCTCTTATTTAAATGTGGAAGGAAAAAAGGCCACTGATTTGTAGTTTTAGTGTGATGTTTCACAATTACGCTAGAAAAAAAACAAAATTCAGCAATATTGATATGTCCTTTTAACAGAGGTGCTATATTCTAGCTCCATTTACTCACAGCTAATTAAATCATTCACCTATTCCATGCCAGGCATACTTTTTCCATTATAAAATCAGAAATACATACCATAGAAAAGAATTTTGTTCATAGATGCAATAAAAATTACTTTTAGGAACCCAGCAAATTATATAACCCTGACCTAGTACACAGTAAAACATTATCAAGAATCCAAATATTATCAATAATATTTACTATTTTCCAAATAATTCCAAAATGAAAATATTAAAAGTAAACAGAGGAGAGCAATAATCACTTAGTAGTATAACTAGTGATTCCTTCTTTCCATTGAAGTATCATTTTCTAAAATGATACTTAAAATACCTCTAAGACAAATCTGTTTGATATTCCTTAAAGCCTTATTGATTGACAAAACAAAAATTGCTGAATACTGTAACTGAGGTTTGATAACTTCTAATTGTTTTAATGTAAAATCAATGTAATTATGATGTATTATAGAATTGTTTTATATATTCCTTATAACATTTTATTTTATACTTTCCCTTTGCTTGAATTTGCTTGCCTATTTCAAGACTTTTTGGCCCAATAACATGTATCGTGTTGTTTTTGTTCCTTGGAACGAGAAAGGAAAACAGTACAAAAAGCTAATGGCTGAAAGATTTAGTCCCACTAAACAAAGGATCATTTCAGTGTCTGCTGGAATTTGCATTTATCTGATAGAATCAGCAAACAAGTAGTAGCTTTACCTGTACTAAAGTGTCTATTTGCAGCCCAATGGCTTTTAACTTAATTAGAGATGAGTCTGGTATTCTCATTAGAGACTGTTAAACCAATAAAACCATTATTTTTATTTCTTGATCTTGGGAAAATATTTATCTCAGGCTGAGCTGATTGCCTTACAAGAAGTAAGATACTCTAAATGATAATGACAACTAGAACAAAAAAGCAGTCAAGATGTGATAGTATAAGGTGAATCAAATTCTGGATACTCATACAATCTACATTTACAGTGAAATCTACTTTACTTTATTAATGATTTAAAGTGAAAATTCTGATTTTCTGTTGTGACGAAATAAATATTTGCTGCTTTGGTACTAAGTCTCACCATTTGTTTCTAGGAAAGTATGACAATCAAATTATCCTTTTTTTTTACAGTGGTAAATATATTTTTAAATCTTTTTTTATCATAAAGTTAAGATCAAAGATTACATTCTTTGATTTATGTGAAAGGTAAAATAATCATAAATTCACAACATATTTTAAACCAAATCAACAAAATGTGTATTAATTACCAGGTTAAGAATCTCAAAAGGTGAAATATAAAACTTACCAGTTGAAATAACAAACTCACTTATTATTAATGTCAAATACACCAGAGATAAGTGAATTGCCAAACTATCACCAACAAAAAAGGGTTGAAATGTGATTCTGGCTAAGGGGAAGAATAACTGAATACATGAAAAAAACACAATAGGAAGGTAGTGTGTTTCCAGATAGTAGGAAGTTGGGAGAGAAAAGGGAGAGATGTTAGTGATATAGTCTATTCACCTTTCCAAGACTCAAAAATTATTGAAAACCAAGATATTAAACTAAAATAATAGAGTAAAATAGAGATTTGAGACTTTAAGCCCTTAAGAGAAAGGATGGCTCTTTGAGTGAAGTATAGATTGGAAGACAATTTTATAGAGTATCTACTGAAACTAAAAATGCACATACCCTGTGACTGAGCAATTCCATTTCTAGTAATTCATGCTATAAATCACTAGTGTGTGTATGTAGACATATGTACAAGAATGTTCACTGAGCATTGTTTGTAATGGCAAAAATCTAAAAACAACCTAAATGTCAATAATTAAGAGATGAATCAAATAAATTATGGTATCTATAAATGGGGTAGTACACAGCTTTTAAAAAAGAATGAATTTGAAAATGTCCATAATAAAATAAAGACCTAAATGTGGTGATATAGAACAATCTCCAACATAGTTTTAAGTGATAAAAACAAGGTGCAAAACTGTGAGTGTAGTACCTTACCATCTATATAAACAAAAGTAGGGAAGTATGTGCACACACACACACACTTCTATATGCAAAGAATATTTTTTAAAAGAGTTCAAATATCTAGTAACAGGTCTCTTTTGGGAAGAACTGACATATCAAGTAGAGGGAGACTTACAATGCATACTTTGATGTAAAAATGTTTAAGTTCAAAATATCAATGAATTAACATATAAAAATTCATCCTATAATCTAATAGAATAACATTACTAAGAGAGACTGGAACAAAAATTCAGAACACTAAATTTTAGCGCTGACCCTGTCACTAAGTAACTCTGTTCTCAAGAGCAAGTTGGCTTGCTTAACTGTTCCTCGGTTTTATCATTTATGAAAATAAGAAATGAAGGGATTTATTAAATAATCTTAAAACACTATTTCTTTAAAAAGAATTTTTATCTTAGTTTTCTCAACTGGTTTCTAATAGGAACTTGAATCTTGTCCTCATTATGGCAGTTATGTTCCTATATCCATTATATAGGAACTGATTATTAGACAAGAGATAGTAGCTTTTTAAATCTTAGCAATCTCTGTTGCTCAATGGAGTGTGTCAAAGAGCATTGATTTTTTTCCTATAAATATGAACAATTTATGCTTAAAATAAACCATTTGATAGTGAGCATTTCTACCTTTCAAACACATTTCCTAGTCTATAAAAGTATAGCATAAATTTAAAATGTATTTTGATGATCTTCATGAAACTACCAATCATTTTTATTAAGCATTTTTGCATCAAATGCTAGCTTATGCATTTTTTCATATGACATCTCCCATCCTTACAACAATCTTATAAGATAGGCAGTATTACACTTATTTCAAAGATGAGTAAACTGATATAAAGAGAAGTTAAAGTGCCTTACCCAAGGTCAAGGAATTAACTAGTTGTGTAGAGCCAGAGTCAATCGGGGTTGTCTGATTTTGAATGAAGCCAGTATTCTAAATACAAAATGATGCTAGCACTTGGTGTTTATTAAAAATACTGTTATGTATTAGTATAGAGATTTAAAGTTGTGTAATATATATTAATTTAAAAAATGCATTGTTCTTAAGTTTTATTCCTTCTATGATTGATCTCCACTGTTTTCTCTCCATACACCCAAAGGTTTACAACTGTCAGTGCAGATTATCAAAATTTCCATGCTCCTGGATGCATCTTAAGGTTTTCTCTGTCATTTAAGAGACATGTGGGTATATATAGGTAGAATATCCAGTATGGATTGAGCTCTGGAGAATATTTAACACAAATAAACACTAAAGAATTATTGGCTGATGTGAAGAGTATAACCTAACTGTATGTACTGTGGTGGGATAAGGCTGTCATCACCCTAATCAGGAATTAATCTTTGCATTGCTAATGGTTAAGACAACCAGATATGCTGTGTCTCCTAAAGTGATGCATCACCTACCTAGGATGAATTCTAGTCAATAATATTTAACTGGTCTTTATTAAGCTGAAGCTTGCAGAGCCAACTTCCAGTTTCCAGGAAACACAGCTAAATGCAGCTAAATGACACCATAAGGAAGCAACCAGACTAATACAGAAGGCAGAATATTTTTCCTGGACCATTTGCCCATCAACAAGTCAGAATCACAAAAAAAGAAATTGTTCTGTAATAAGACTTCATGGAAATAAGCAGATGCAATGAATGATCCTGGACTGGATCCAGCTACATTAAAGAACAGTTTGGGAAAGATGGGGGAATTTGAATATAGACTGGGCATTAGATAATATTAAAGAATTATTATTAACTTTAACTGTGTTATTATTTTGTCTATATTATTTTTATAAAGGTGCATCCTTAAGTAAAAAATATATATAAAATTTCAACATTGGCTGAATGAATAAATGAATGAATGAAGGAGAAAAGTCTGGGCTGGTGACATAGGTTGATAGTCAACAGCATGCACAGTAATTAAAACAATGAGAACAGATGAGATCACCTAGGATAATATATAAGGCAAGACAAAGAGATGTGAACCAAAGGGACTATAAACATTTCCAAGACTAGATATAGAACCATCAAACTGAAAAAGAGCAGCTGGAGAAGTAAGAGGACCATGAGGAAAATGGTACTCCACAAGCTAAAGGAAGAGAAGATTTCAAGAGGGATTAAAGCAATTAGTAATGTCAAACCCTAATGAGAGATCAAGCTGGATAAAGACTGAAAAGAGGTGTCTAGAAAATAATAAAGGTCAGTAACGACCTGAGAGGAGTTTCAGTAGAATGACTGGAGCAGAAGTCAGAGGAGTGAACTGCAGTTGAAGTGGAGACATCACTCCTTTTTCAAAGAAGTTTGGAGTTTCTCAGAAAGATGAGAACCTGTACAAATAATACACATTGTTCAGATAATGAAATTGCTAGTGATTGGTACTAATGCGCAGTAACAAATGAATGAAAGACAGAATATAGGGACAGAAGTTGATGGTAGAGTTATAAAATAAAGGATTCCTCTTTACATTCCTCACGTAATGCCTACATAAAATATCTGCCATTATATTTATAATAGTCTGCAAGTTCAAAATAACTATATATAGTTCGTTGTTTTTTCTACTTGTCTCCTAAAGAAAGGTGATATGTGTTTCACTGTATGGAGTGAATTGGTCCCCTTAAAAATTAGGTGTAAAATAAATTTTTGTAAATCAAATAATTAAGTGAACCAGGAAAATTATTTATTACCTAACCTAATTACCTTTAGGCTACAATCTGATTTCATTCAGGTTGTACTTTATAAATAATATTTAATAATAGATGACTTATTTTGATTTTACAACATATATCCCTTGGTCACTATTCTATCCTATGAGATATGCAGGATAGGTATTATTAGCACTGTTTGACCCCAAAACATTCTTCTGCTACAAGGGGACTCTGGAAAAATGCATGATTTTCCCCTTGAAGAGATTGCTATATATCCAGAAAAGTTCTGGAACAGCCCCAAAGCTGTTTAGCTTTCTTAACACATTTAAGAACCTTGGTCTCTCCATATTAAGCTCAGCCTGTCTCTTAACAGTCCTTACAAGAGAAAAAGAAACTTAAAAGAAAAATCCACATATTTACAGAATAAAATCATTTGTTTTTTGTCCTTGGTTAAGAGACTAAGAGTAAAATATTTTATATTTCCTAGAAAACACTTATTTTTTTTAAACTAAAGTCAGCTGATTTTTTTCATTTTGTTGAGATGCAATAAACCTAAGGCAGCTGACTTTGAAGAAAAAAATGTATTCTAACTGTAATGCAAAGAGATATTACATTAATTTTTTTGTAATAATAATTATGCACTACTGTATCCAATTTATAAAAAGTTCAGATTGTCAAGTACTGGGGGTTTTCTTATAGTGGGTCAGACCTACACTATACTATATAAATAACAATAGCTAATAATTTTTAAGCACTTTCTATGCTGAGTACCTTAAGGATTACTGTATTTAATAGTTTCCACGATAAAATTTGTAAAGTAAGCACACTATCATCATTCTCATTTTACACATGAAGAAATAGATTAAATTTTGCTATATCCAAAGTTGTAGATTTTAGACATGCTATCTCACAATATGCTTAATTTTAATCACACTCCAAAACAATAGTATTCAAAATTAAAGTTAAAAATGTGGTTTGAGAGCTATGCTACAGCATATTCACGGGAAAAATGGAGATGGTATGAGAAAATAAAAATGAACACTAGTCTCATAACAATGTGAATGTATTTCACACTATTGAACGGTACATTTAATATAGTTAAGACAGTTAATTTTTTATCTTTAAAAAATTATTTTATCACAATAAAAAACGCCAACCTTAGCTTTGTTATTACTGTAATATTTCTCACAATAGCCATTTCTTATTTATTCACAGTAAAAAGAGAGTCCTCCCTCGGTATCCATAGGTGATTGGTTCCAGGATCCCCTTGGATACCAAACTCCGTCCCTTATATAAAATGGCATAGTAGTAGCATATAACTTATATTTGCATGTAGGCTACAGCAGGGCGTGCCTACATGTCACTTCATTCACGTGAATTCACTGGAGTCCTTGGTGTGTGGCAAATTCAAGTTGTGCTTTTTGGAACTTTCTGGGATTATTTTTCCCCTCATATTTTTAATCCATGATTGAATTTCGCATCTGGCGACACAGAGGGCTGACTGTATGTTTAATACTCTTCCTTCTTTTATTAAGGCATAGAGATTATTTTTCTACAGTTTGAATTAAAAATCTATAGAAGTAACCCACTGTAAGATACATAGTACAATCTTAATTGCATTCCTACCCATATAACATAACAAATTTTCCAAATTCTGTATATCGTTTTTATCAGAAAAAAAATTTAAAATCAAGATTGACATTACATACAGTAACTATGGCAATGAGAAAAGATCTGAGGCTTGGGCTTTACATCTGAGAATCTACTCAATGCCTACCAGCTTACTTATTTCACCTCTATATTTCATGTTATTTATTAGGAAAAAGGTTAGCCTGTGAATGCGCAAATTGTTTTTTATAAGTCGAGGCAGTCCAAAAGAGGCTATCAAAGTCTTTAGCTACTTTACATCCAAAGACCCTCTGGAAAGGAAAATGGAATGGTTTGGGACCCTACAAAGGTTACGAGAAATTAGTAGAAACATGGAGAGACATGCAGTTTCAAAGACCCTTTGTAAAATCCTCTGATAGCTCAGAATAGCAACAACAAAAAATGCTATTGTTGAATCTAGTCTTCATTGGAAGAGACATTGTAATGATTTATAGAATTCGAAACAAATCTTCAATTATATAAATCCACATGTAGGCAGTACATATAAATGACTACACTGAGATTACATTCAGGTTTAATAATATTCTTAAAACAAAAACTTATGTTATATTGTAGTTAATTTGCAAAGTCTTCTCACCTTCGTGGCCTAGTCCTTGGGGACATCATCTCATTCCCAAGTATGTGGTACCGTCTTGCTTCATGCAACAACTGATAACACTCAGGAGAATTCTGGATCAATTGGTCCACCTCAACTGTTTGAACGAAGTAGTTGGGATGCAACAGAGGGAGTCTCACATGTGTCAGAAGCTCATGCAATAGTGGTCTTCTCAGATCAACAGCACGATAGACCCAACGCATGACAGCTTCAAAAACCATCTCCTCTTTACCAATAACAAGTTCGTCGCTACAAATATAATCAATAAGTTCATCTTTGTCAAGCTCAAGAAATTCTTCATGCTGAGACACATCCTCAAAAGTCTGCAATGCAAAGGTCTTGCATTTTGTGAAGAGTGTTTTGAGTGAATGGGTATCAGCAAAGCGCTGGATTCCTAGGCAATTACAAGGATCAAGCTGCTCCTCTAAGAACTTGGCACATGCATCACGGAGAACACTGATCTGAAAGAGGCTTGATGTTTCAAAGAGATATTGTACGTTCTCTGTAGTGATCTTCACCTTTCCAGTATAAACATACTGCAAAAAACATTCCATAGCTTCAGCTAAAATACCATTGATTTCAACCAACATTTCTCGGCTTTCTCTGTGGTCATTACAAAACATAGCTCTGAAGTAACTACTACAGGCTGAGAGAACAGCTCTATGGCAAGGAAATTCTTTTCCTTCCACACAAATGATAACATCTGTGAACAAGCGGCTATCTCGGAATTCATTAAATATCTGGAGTATGTTTTCAGCATGGGATGATCCAGAAGAGAAGTCAAAAAACTCACGGCCTGTCAGGGATTTAGGGTCCATTTCAAAAACTTTACGCTTAGTTGCTGGTGAATCACGCACCCCAAGATCCTCTCTGTTTAGTCTTCGTCCCAATATTAGGACCATTGTTACATCAGTTGACTATATTATTGCTGAGAAATGACTGTTAGGGATCTTCTTAATGTGGCTAAAGGTAAAAAAAAAAAAGTGAAAACATTTCAATATGCAAAAAATTCAGTATTCGAATTACATAATTTCATTTTGATGTAACACTACAACAAAATCATTAATATATGTCATACAGGGTATAAAACACTATTTCATTTTAATAAAATTTTCATTTGCACAATTAGAACAGTGGGGTAATTTGCAATAATACTCCTTAATCCCCCCAGCTGTACTCTGTGCATTACTAATAACCTTGTCTTCCCTTTTGCACAGCTATGTTTCATCCACTGACTGTATAATCAGAATACTGTAAGACACAGAATTCGACTACATTCAGAATCCTAGTGTTTATTATCTTAATACAGTGTTGCTAGAGAGGAATTCAGCTATATCTATCAATAGCCTTTAAGAACATGTATAGTTTGACCAGTAAGTTCCTTTCTAGCAATCTATACTAAGAAAATAATCAGGATATGTAGAAAGATTTATCTATAGAGATATTCAATGCTGTTTTAATAAAAAGTACTTAAAGCAATCTAAATGATCTACAATAGGGGATCAGTTAAACAACAGTACATCTTAAGGATGGAACATAGTCTATGCAGCCATTCAAAATTATGTAGACTATTTAATGACATGGGGAAGTATTAACCAGATAGTAAGTGAAAAGCAGATCATAAAACATATGCTAAAAAAAAAAAAATAGAAAAACTTACATATCAGTGTATTTAGGAACAGGAAAAAGAAGACATTTATGTCAAAATGTTAAGTGACTTATTTATCTTGTTTTTCTCTATTTCCCCCAAATTTCCACTATAAATATGTAGTACTTCATTTTTAGTTCTAAAATGTATGTTATCTATGCTCTCCTCCCTTTCACTAATCAGAAACATCCCTTAAACATCCCTCAGCAGTGACTATTCATAGGTAACTAATAGATTGAGGCACTGGACTATAGCTATCAATTCTCTTAATTTTTACTTTTAAGGTTGTCCTTCTCCTACTCTCTTTTCACATCTCCATAAGTTGATATATGATCCAAAATGCATTTGTGATTGGCTTAAGAACACTCAGATTAGCTCTCAAGTATTCCCATGCTCTCAGAATCTCATATACAGTCATTTCTAAAGGTCTCAGGTTCTTCCTAAAATATTCCAACAGATATTTAAGCCTAACTATGGTAGCATGAAGAATAAACTGCATACATTTTTTAAGTCCTTATGTGACATTATGGGCAAGAAAACATGAAATAACAAAATCAAGAAGTAACTCATTCTACTATATGTACTTTATATTCCTATTCTGATTTTTATTCTCCTTTTTCAATAACTCTGACCCAGATTTCCTAGTTCCAATATTCACAAGATACTGCCAACTTTCGTCAATTCCCTCATTGAGTTTACTCAGTTTTGTCACTTTCATCACTATCCTCCTCAACAAATTACTGTATGCTAATTATTATCAAAATACTGTGCTAGGTCTGTGGTTTAGAGATATAAGATAACTGCTTATGAGGGTTTAAAAAATATAGAGTCGAGACAAAGCACATTCACAAAAAGAAAAATAACAATATATGGCAACAGAGGCAATATGATGCCACACTGGTATGGCCAGCATAGTTCTCACTTAAGCTACTATTAAATGCTTTTAATCTCTTCATATAAATTAGTACTTACTCTTCCCGAAGTTCAGGTGACAGGATTTTCCTTGGGCATATGTACATCGGTCTATCCTAATTGTTTAGGGAAAAGTACCTGGCTGGTAACTACATCTGAAGGATACCTAAATGCTTCCATTCTGTACAGAATCTTTTTCTTTTCCATTCCTCTCTCCATGCCCCAATTTTGCAGGTAAAGTCAGAAAAAATTCCAGCATTTCATCAAATGGAATAAAAACAAGTAAAACAAATATTCTTTTTATCTGGGATCACTAGGTGGGGATTCAGAGACAGTATGTTGATAGGGAATCCCTACTGAGGGCATGTGGACTGTGCTGATTTAAAAAATCTTACAATGACTGAAGAATGGTTATTTTGGTCCCCTCTAAGAATCCTGGCAAAAACTGAGGAAGTTCTTGGAAGTCTAACATATTAGGCTTTAGGAGCTATTAAGAGCCAAATCTGTATCTACTAATTGTGTATCTACTAGTTTGATGAAATCATGGAGGCTGTATTCCTTATATGCCTTAAAAACCAAAACAGAACAACATTACTCTTTATTTTTTGACTGTTTACCATGTAGCTGGAACTTTCTAAACTCTTCATATGGATTATTTATTTAATTTAATCCTCATAACAATCCTATGAGGTTGTTACTATAATTTAAAAAGCTGGTTTTACAGCTATAGAACTTCATATACAGGATTAAGACAGATTTTTCTAAACAAGCAGGAACTATTAACAAAGTGAGTAAAAGACCGATAAACTTTACTCCAACATCGAAATTAAAACAAACAACAGAAAATTCCAAGTATACAAATACACATACAAATTTATTTTCTAAATGTATAACAAGTTTGTAATATAATGAAACAGTGGAAGCTCATGAAGAAAGCTTATTTAAATGAACACATACAAAGTAAAAATAAACTCAAGAGAATGCTTGTGAATGGCTGATTTTTGGAGCAATGCCAATAAAGTTACTGCCAGATAGTTAGTAAAATTAGTTTCTATTAAATTTGAGGGACTATTTGTCTATACATGTTATGGTCCAAGTAAGTCAGATTTTGAACTGTAATCTAATTACACTTTGGAAATTTTGGGTGACAGATTTGTCTGAGAACAAAGTAAAGCTTCATTTTGTTAATTAATGAATATAATTACACCTGAGTTTAAAATATTTTTATTATTTGTTTTAAAATTTATTAACACTAACCACCACCAAAAAAAAAAAAAAGGAGTATCTTCAAATCTCTTTTAAGATCTTCCTGATTACTTAGAGAGTTCATGTTTGCCTCATTGTAGCTCATCCAGCTTTTTGGATTATAGTTGCCCATATATATGGGTTAAAAATCTTAAATTCATTTATAACACATATAATCACTTCCAAATTCCAAGCTCCCATACATGGACAGTAGCATGCATATCAAATATGCTTTTAATCTGAAGTTATCTCAATAACAGTTCAATACACAGAAACCTATCCTCTACAGAAGAGAGAGCATTACTATGTCTGAATGTCAATTTTTTGTTGTTGAAACTGCAAAAAGTTCAAAGCATATAATATCATAAGTGATAAACATTCAATTATGATAAATATAAACAAACTGGTGATATAAAATACAACCTATATTTTAATATTAATGCTTTACTAATCTAAATTCAAACTATGGTTGAATTAGAGACAAGTCAGCTTCCTAAATCGAGATCTTATTCTTCAAATTAGCTTATTTAAATTTTTATTGCATTTCAGGTTCAAAAAAATTTTGCACCAACTATTTTATTTTGACTAGTGATAGAATTACTGGCATTAATGACAAAATTCCTGAGCTTTCTGCCTCCATACATTTTTGTTTTCTCCATGTTTAAGTGAAAATGTGTTCTGAATGCAAAACAAATAACATGCCGCAAGAACTGATTTTCTTTTTGGATAAAAGGGACAAGTAAGAAAACACAAATGAAAAGGTACTCTGTTTTCTGTATCCAATAATCTTACTGTATCTGGTATCTCCCTGTATCTGACAAATTTGAGGGTAGCATATAGAGTGAGTGAAGTGTTAATTTCAGGCTGATTAAAACTTTATAGGAGTTAAAGGTCTGTCTTTTCATGCTCTTTTCTGCCCCTTATTCTCATAGCTGGTTCCTTAATTATTGATCAACAAGAGGTCTTCCACTGGTTTTACCTAATGTAAAATTAAATATCCTAGATTAGAATAGCTATAAAATCACCTGCTATTACAAAGTATTCAACATGACAAGATATTTGTTTACTGCTTTGTTTGTAGGAGAGACTCTCTCTTAGACCTGGGCTGTTCCCTTCCATGCAGCTTCCGCCTGGCTTTTTAGACATTCTCACTTTCTCTGGACTTTCTGAGAACTCTCCCATTAACCAGTCTGCACATGAGCACAAAACATAAACTCTTCCTAGACAGAATAAATGATCTGCACAGGAGGGTCTTAGAAAGATGAGAAGTCAAAGTTAATCTTTTCGGCTTCTAGATGTAATTTATTAGCCTTTGTTTTCCCATGTTACAAAAATGAAGTATTTTAACTAGTAATGGAAAAAGTAAGCAATTAATTAGGCATCTCTGGACAAAACAAGAGGAAAATGTTTGTTCTCGGAAACATAATTATGGAAAGTTGTATCTAGGTAAGTTTGTGGATGCAAGGATGATCAGACTGCCATGTCAATGGCTGACCAATAAAGCCACACGATTTGTCTAGAAAAGCTAGTATCTCTTTTTCTCCCTCATTTCTTCAGGAGCTTTATTCCTGGAGCTACACTGTCATGTGAAAGAAAGATTTTTCTGGTTAAGGATACTCTAGGGTTTATTTGCAACTGCAGAACTCACAAATGTTGTAGACCTAGCTTCTGATTGCTAAATGGATTTAAAATTACACGTTTTTGGCCTATGCCCCCACCTCACCCCCCTAAACAAAAACAAAAACAAAAACAAAAATGAGGAGATAACTTATTTTAGTGTCTCTAAGACTAGAGGAAAATGTAAAAGAGGGACTAAGGATAGCAAGAACGAGTAAAAAGGAGTGGGTAAATACTTTATTTAGTAATGGAAATGACTGTGACACTGCCTTCCTTTATGATCTTGAGGACAGAATTATTCCCTGTGACTCTGACTGGCTTAAATGACCACTGGTTAAAGAAAAGAAAATGGTTTGAATTCTCTAATAACAATGTTTAGATAGTTTATAAACATTATGAATACCTTTTTAGCATTTGCTTGATCAAAACTCCAGTCAAAATATTTGTTGTTTTAATTTCCAAACCTAAAATAAATGGAGAACAGTAACATAGAAATCAGATACAAATCACTTCACGTATTTACTAATACGCTGAAAAAGTTTTTAGTAGAGATTAGTTTCTGACTGGAAGTTTACTTTTGCATAGAAAATCATTATCAAATAACAATTCCGTAAAGCAAATTAATAATTTCACGCTATTTTACGCTATTAGTTTCATTATTTATCAACTTCTTTACAATTTTACCCTGAAATAAGAGTTTTTGAGTGAAAGATGAGTAAACAAATATTTGTGTCAACAGTAAATTAATGGTGGCGTTGAGATGAGAAAATACATATCCTGTGATAATTCTGCATTGGCTACTTGAAGAGTGTCTGGTAATAAATATTTCATCTGAGTTTGGAGCCATTAAATAATTCTGAGTTGGTCTATCAAAAGCGAATAGTTTAATTATTATGTATCAGATAACAATGGAATTAATTTCAGAAAATCTTAAGTATTCTGGGTAATACATGGAAAAATTCATTTTTAATCCATAGTTATCTATATAGAGTATACAGATTATCCATATAGTCTCCAAGCTTATTAAATGATTATTTTTAATCTTTTAATATATAAACGCATGCTTCTTCCGCTTTGTTGAACTTTATGTACACTTAGTACTTATAGAAACCAACTAATTCAATACAATTTCTCTTCTTTCTTTCTTTTTTTTTTTTTTTTAGTGGAAGAGGAGGAGAGGAATGCTTAAGGGAAAATACTATTAGTACCATGAACTGTGCACAGAACAGCAATTATATTTAAACACAAGTGGTTCTGGTTTCTTGCCCAGATCTATAAATAGAACTCATAAATTCTTAACAAGTTTAGGCAAATTCAAAAAGTTGATCCTGAAGACCAAGTTATGGACTACTGATTTTTTTCTACAGATGTACACAAAGACACATCTTTATACCCTGATGATGCTATAAATGTTATATGTTTCTTTACTTGTAGAAGTCAGTCTAATTTGTATGCACCCTCAGTAAAGAATATTTCAACTTGGTCAAATTAGGGGATTGTTAGTCCTAGCTAAGTGCTTCTTCCCAATGGACAAACAGATCCTGAGCCAACACAGAGATTCAGGTCAATTCAAGAAATAATTTTGGAGAGCCTACTCTCTGTCTGGCACTGAGGTCACAAATATTAGACTCTGTGGGATTGGCTAAGATTAGAACCAAATAAGAACTCCAAGACTGATATTAAAATAGATTCAACTCCTCAGTATTTCCCTAGCAGGAAACAGGTACAAATTGGAATGGATTCTCTCATGACTGATCTGGTCTTAGAATTAAACTTTAAGGAGTAGAAGGGCAAGGCAATTCAAATGGACATTTTCTGCAGGGCTTTTAGGTAATACTTACCAACCTAATAGGTAGTAAGGACAAGGGACAGAGGAGGTCAGTGTACAAAGTCCTAAGGAGATATATAATATCAGAATTGATTAGAGTGTAGTTGTACTGCAACCAAGCTTATTTTTCCTTCAGAATGCAGGAATTCGATACAAAGAAAGTTACTATCAGCCTTAAAGATAGTACAGATTAAGGAGGGGTTTATAAAGACAAATACCAGAAAGCAAAGGAAACCAACAACATTTTGATTAACATGGTCCCTACAACCTGCAGTAGTGAACTGACACATGCTATGCTCTACACTACTTCATTTTCTCAAATTTAAGCTTGAATGAAGAGCAACATAACAGACAACAGACTAACCAAGAAGAGGTTCATCTTTAAAGATACATAGTAACTCAAAAGAAGGAAAGCCAGAAATAACTGCAACACAGTAAATCCAACTAAAAATTGTATTTAACCTGGTACTATATAAAATCAAGCAGTTTTTATAAATTTCAGATATTTTTGCCCTATTTTCTCAAAAGCTAATTTACTTATTTGAACCATTCTATTTAATGGCCATTTTAAACAATTATAAAACTTACACTCTTAAAATTTCAATTTAAAGCTTTACTTGGAGCAATGGTTCCTGAATAAAGTTTTACAAATGTAATACTTAAAATCCAGGCTTCGTCTACGGCCATGCCACCCTGAACACAAGTCCGATCCAGTCTGATCTCAGAAGCTAAGCACCATCGGGCCTGGTTAGTACTTGGGTAGGAGACCACCTAGGAAGACCAGGTGTTGTAGGCGTAAAAACAACAACAAGGGACTGTAAACTGACAAGGTCCTTGCAATTTGTGAGGTCAACCAAGGGTTGCCTTGCCTAAAAAAAAAAAAAAAAATCCAAGCTTCAAGATGCTATTTTTGACATTTCTAATTTCTTAATGGAATCATCAAGAATATATTTACCTACTTAAGATATCAGAAACAAATGAAAACATTGAATTTATCTTTCTAGAATGATAGCAAATAGTGATTATCGTCTGTTTACTAGAACCACAAATGGTCAATACATTAAGACCTCGGTTAATGAGAGAAAAAGAAATAAGAGGTATCTGATGATGAAAAATTTAGGAGTGCTAAACAATGTCTGACTAAACCATACGATTCTATAACTAAAAAAGAATACTATTTTTTCCCAAATCACAGAACAAAAAAAATTTGAATTTCTCCATGCAGTGTTTCCCTCTCTCTTGCCTTAAAACTTTTGGTTACTAATATTCCCCAGCCCCTAAAGGAAGAAAACAAAATTGTTAACCATCAAACATCATATCTGGTATTAAGCCATCCTATTGAGACTACTCATGCTTCTGAGTAGACTAGACATATAAACTTAACATCACTGGTTTTATCTCACTAACATGTTTCTTTTAGGTAGTTAATGCATTGTTTTATTTTGAAATCAAAAGACCTATATATATATATATTATAGTTATGCTTTCTGTGAGCAAAATTGTTTTTGGTTCTCTTATTAGAATTAATTAAATTTGCAAGGACACTACCCGGTGCTTTGCCACTTGAACAAGTTTGAGATTCAGTATTTTAGATGATTTCTCGATGTATGAAAGCATTTGCAAGTCGTGATTTTTATTTTAGTGGTGATACAAATTATTTGCAAAAATAACTTTTAGAGACAACTGAGTAAAGAGTAAATCCTAATTATATTTAAATACAATTTTAGTAGATTTTGAGATATGCCAAGTAATGAATTTAGGCAAAGTGACAAACTCTTCAATTAAAAACATTAGTTTAGCTATTGTTTTTAACAGAATAGGGTTTTAAAATGTCGATGGTTGTCAAGTGGCCACACACTCTTTGTATCAGTTACAACAGAAATAGAATCATACAAAATGTATTTTTATGTACTGTACTTATGAGGATATTCTCTTTACATTTTCCATTATACAGCCCATACCTATTTATTGAAAAAGGATGCCCCAAATTTCTAGATAAAAGTGTATATGAAAATAACTGCAGCCATTCCTTAATAAATAACATTTATTTTTCATTAGGCTTGACCTTTGGATTTTAATGAAATGGCAGAAAACAAGGAAGTTAAAAGGAAGTTTTCTGAAAAAGCATTAAGGATTTAGGAACTTGGACAAAAGCCAGGAAAGTTTAAATTAAATCTGATAGTCAGCCCTAACTCAGATAACTATTTCTTCTTCCTGTTTAGAGACTAAGTCACAGGCTTTCTCTCTGAATAAGGAGGCTTTTGAGAGGTCGTTTTATTATTATTTTTTAAAGGTTAGAAGTTTACATTTTGTACTTATTTAGATATGTTAAAAGCCCTGAGCGCACAAGTGATAAGGCAGTGTGGGATCACAAAAGCTGCTCCTCCTCGTGTAGTCATCTCCACTTCAATTTTAAAAAAATATAAAAATGCATAACCAATGAGAACCGTTCATATTCAATTCCTGCTTCACCCAGGGGGCTCAATCTACCTCCTACAGAAATGCATTAAGTTTTGGGTGAATTCCTACAGATTTACAGGACAAGAAAATCTGATAAGACCCAAGTACCCTATTTCTATGATCTCATGAGATCAGGAAAACCTCATCTTCAACCCACTATGGCTAAAAATATCTTGAAGATTTTATTAGTCACCTTAATTTATAATTTTAAAACAAGACATTAACAGTTCACTTACAAATTCTGAATTACCACGGGGATTAATACCAGGAAAACAACTCATCTAAATCGGGGTATAGAAGAATCTATACTTTCAGGAGGATATCCTGAGGCCACCTTTTTTAGGAAATCTAATTTTACAACTTAGTCGGCAAGATGCAGATGTTAAAACGATTTTACGTACCCAATAAAAATCAATCTCAGCTGGTGAACCTTAACAGTCTGTAGCTGCAAATACTAAGACGTGACTTTTTAAAAAAGCTGCTCGAGAGCGTGATTAATGGATAAAATCCACTAAAACTAACTGTGACTAGTCACTCCCTCTAGGTGAATGAGGCACCCTAAAATGTGGCGTTATGGTCCTAGCTATCTAAATCTTGTATACAGAACCTGCAAGAACAAATTCACAAGAAGATTTCCTTCCCATTATCCTGGCAGATAAGGCGACACCAATTAAACCTGGCTAATTATGAAGTCCGGGAGAGCGGGCTGCTGCTGCTGTTCCCAGCGGGCGCAGAACTGCTCCAAAGCTGGGGCAGAAACCGCGGCGCTCACGCAG
>NW_006494611.1:2406864-2409874 GCF_000325575.1 Pteropus alecto | reverse complement strand
CGCGCGCGCGCTCCCGCGCGTCCTCCAGATCACCTTCAAGGGGGCGGAGAAGAACTGCTAGGGCAGGACCACCTAGCGACAAGACAGCCGCCAATAAACACTCGGAACTCGCTCCATTGTCTCCGCCCACAAGCCGCCGCAGGCGCCCAATCCCGGCCCGGTTAACAGTCTTCGCCCTGGATGTCCAGAACTTGGGGGCGGGGACTCTAGGAACTAAATTAAGAAACCGAGTCCTGGAGTGGTAGGGAGGTGGGGATGTTAGACCCGGACTCCGCCGGCGGAACGCCCGCTCCCCCGCCCGTCCTGGCTCCCCGGGGACGGTCGCTCCAGGGCCGGGTTCCCGGCGCGGGCCCCGCCGCGATCCGTGGTAAACAAAGGCTCGCAGGGTGTGGGGGCGGGGGTAACGGTCAGGTGACAGTGCCGAGCACATTTCGCAACTGCTTTAATGGAGCCTCTCTGGTTCGTAGTCTGGGGAACCCACCTTGCCCCCGTCAGTCCTCCCTGACAGACAACGGTCGCCCCCACCAAACGGGAAGGCTTGATTTGAGGCCTGCTCATTCTCAGTGCTTCCTTCGATTAAAAAAGAGCAGCACCCCTTTCGAAGCCCAGTGGCAACATGCGGGACCCGTCTCCCCAACCCTTTCCGCAGCCGCCCCACCCCTAGGCGGCGGGGTAGCTCGCACCTGCTACCCCCAGCCCCGGCGGCCATGCCCCTCCCAACCCGCCCCCCGCGGGGCGCGTCAGCAGCGCCGCGGTTCCGGGGCGGCAGTGCCGGGAGGCGGAGGTGCCCTCCCTTCAGGACTGTCGTTACCGAGCCAGGACTGAAGACTCCCAGGGGAGCCCTGGAGACCCCCTCATGCCAGACAGAGGCCCTGCAGCCCCAGTCACAATCTCTCCTTAGACCCCTCGTCTGGCTCCGCGAGGCCGGCCTCCGGGCTTCCCTCTTGCTGACACCCCAGTGGTCGTGAACTCGATCGCCCCTCCGCCCCCGGCTCTGGCCGGTTCCTCGCCTTTCGGCTGGTCCTGGAGCTGTCATCCCCAGGTACCTCTCGGCGAAGGCTGGAAGCGGCCAGCAGCAGTGGCCAGCAGCGGCTGCCCCCGCGGTCCCTTAGCAGCTAGCGGCGCAGCGCTCCCTCCAGCGCCGGCGTCTCCTCGAGCCACCAGTCTCTGCCACAGCTCACAACAAAGGAAACATGTGACCGTCCGGGCCAAAACACTGAGCATCACTGATCTCTGGCCAATCCGAGTGGGCTCCCGCCCCAGGGCACCCTGGGAGGTGTAGTTCCCACTCCGGGGGCGACCGCGGAGGCCACTTGAGTTTCCCACCATAGAGCGATGTCGGGTGCAGAATGTGAAAAGAGCCGATAGGAGGGCTGCTTGTTCAGAAATACTTTGTTTTAGGTAGGGGCCGGTTAAGGAGATGCATCCGTGTTAGGAGCCTAGTGAGAAACCTGGGTCGTGTGTTTATTGCCACGTCCAAGGCAAAAGTACGTTACCAAGAAGTCACAGAAACTTAGAGCTTTGAACAAGGCTTAGAGATCTTTTTAAATCTGAGGGCCTGAGCGGTGAAAGGAACTAGAACCCTGGTCGCTAGACGGCGCAGGGAAACCGTCTTTCTCTAAACTGTTCCTATTACCTGTTCAAATCCCAGGTTACCGTTTTTTTTTTTAAACGTGCGTGCAAATCAAAATTGTGCAAATCTCTGTTTTCTAAGGCAGATCGATTCACCAAAAGACATTGTTTTGTCTCTTTGTTTCTGCGAATATCTTTTTTCAAGGGTGGTTATACCTCCTGACTTTCAAATATTTAACTAGATTTTGGTTTCTGATATTCTCTTCTTTATGAATACAGGCATGCCTTTATTAAATAAGGGGGTGTGTTGCAATGACCAGAGGTGTATATAACATAGGTCTGTGTCCAGGCCTCTTAAACATGCTTTTTAGGCCTCTTTTCTATCATTAAAAATGAAAATGCGTGCCACTTATTGAGTTCCTACTAAGCTCCAAATGTAGTGCTAGGCATTTTACATACATACTTTATTAATTATTAATCCTCATAATAACTCAGGAAGATAGGCATTACTATCCCATTTTACAGGTGAAGAAACTAAGCCACAAAGAGGATAAAGAGTTGGCCCCTGGTCACTCAGTTATTAAGTGGTGAAGCTGGAGTTCACAGATACATTTTAAAATAATTTTATTTATGTTAATATAGATACACAATTATCTTTCTAAATAGTTTGTTTACAAAATTAAATACTTCAAGGCCAGTAGTGTGACAGCAGTCCCATTTCCCACCCTTCCCTATTCCTGATTCTTCAGAAGCAACTACTTTCAACTATTTGAACTATTCTGGTATTTACATCTATATTTCCATATAGTATATGGCTATTTCCTATTAAAGAAGTTGTCATCCTGTACCCCATCCTTCCAATATTATAATTCTGGTTAAATAATTATTTAATGTTTACTTTATTAAGACTTATTTATTATTCAATGCTGAGTCAAAGAGTATACAATTTTTTTGTATGAATTTTTGTTTTTCCTAGAACAGGCAGGCAACCAAGCACCCGTCGGTCCTCACTGCCTTGATAAAGTCTCAATTCCCTGGAGGTGCATAGAAGGTTCTTTCCGATGCACCCTGGGGTCTACCTCTGTATCCCGAGCACCAGCCTCAATGAATGACACATAGTTGCCCAAAGGACCCACTTTCTCTGTCTCCAGGCCAGTCCCATCCATATCCTCCTCCCCATGCCTCCTTGCTCCCTCCTAACTTTCACCCCATTCACTAGGCTAGTTCCTGCTCTTCCTCTCAGGGGTCAGCTTGTGGGTCCCCTCTCCTTGAGGATCTCTACTTCTGATCTCTACTTCTTGATGTTAAGGGAAACAGAGAGAAAAAAGGTGCCACCAGACCCCCTGGGATCCAGTTGAATTTGGCTGCATGACGAGGTCCTCAGACTCTCTTGGGGCAGATGGGTATAGGGTGATCAATCACCACTGAGAGAGGAAGG
>NW_006494611.1:2402973-2406833 GCF_000325575.1 Pteropus alecto | reverse complement strand
GGCAGCCCTGGAGACAGCAGAGGCTTACTGGTGGGTGTGGGAGCACCTCAAGCAGCCAGAGCTTGAGTGGTTTCAGCATAGGTCAAGGACTCTGGAAGTTATGCCTACCCCACAAGTCAGTGAGCATGGCCAGGTAGCAGCCATTTTCTCAGCTGGGACTGGAATATAAGCAGAGCTGTCAAGTCCAGGGAGAATCTTCTGAAATCAAACGAGATTAAACTCTAATGTGATTTATTTTATGCAGTGTTTACAATCCAGGTTGGCCTGGTCATTTGAAGGAGGCAGATACCTGGAGTGGGGGCAGCCTCTCCTTTTAGGGATATATCGTTCCATGTTCTGTCTTCTTGCGAATAACACATGACAGTCCTTGTTTTGCTTTCCAGAGCATCCCTGACGGTTTCTAAGGTTTAAGGTTGCCAAGCATCTGTAATTCCTCCAGCGATTCTTTTTTTTTTTCTCTCTCTCTCCAGCCTACTCTTTTTCCCCATGCAGACAATCATCACTCCCTAAACACTTTCACATGACCTGCTGCAAACACTTTCAGACCTCTCCACCTCCGCTCTTGGTCTCTCATACTTGAATTTCCCCTGTTCCCAATTGTAGTAAAAATGTTGGTCCTTTTTAAAGGCTCCTCTCTGATGCTACCTCTCCTGTGGGGTCTTCTCTGATTCTTTCCTCTCTCTTCCACTGACTGTGAAGCCATGCACACCTCCCTCATCCTTTAGAATGAGACACTCAGCCCCTGAATACAGCTGGGTCCTTTGACTAGGTATGGGCTCAGCACTTTGAGCTCCTCTTCTGCAACAAATCCCAAAGCACTGATAAATGGAGATTTTATTGAAGGTTTCACAGAGAGAGAATTACATGGCATCGAATACCGCAAAACTCCATAACAATTCCCTTTAAACATCTCTGTTGTCTTGCCTCAGCTCCTCCCTCAGCTACTCCTCTTTTCTTGCCAGACGCACTCTCTCTGGGCCTCTCTCCAGCCACAAGCTTGGATTTCCTCCTTTTCTATGATCTCTGCCACCTTCCTTCTGGACAACCCTCACCCATCTTTTTTTTTCAGTAATTTCCATTTTCACACTCATTACCTTTCAAACAAGAGAGTTCCAGTTGTCAGAAGACAGAGAATGTCATAAATAACAAATTAGCTTTGCCTCCCCCCATCCTGTATTCCTCCACAGACATATTTAACATCTCAACAAGTGTGTTACATAACGCCCCTCAGAGTGTTGAGTGAAGGGAAGAGTAAACACAATACACTATTTGCTCATGGCACCTGAGTCTTTCCAGTCTTGAGGCCCACCCCTTCCCTCCCTTCTCCTTTGGTGAGGTTAGAGTGACTCAGCTCTGAAGCCCTTTTGGATGCAGAGGTCTGACTTTCCCTAGCTTTGTAGTTACCAGAAGAGTTTTGAGTTGCTGCTCTGGGGCCCCACTGCCACCCCAACCCAGACAGTCAGTCATGAGCTCCACTAGGGCAGTAAAACTTGAGGTCAAACATAGTAGCATTAGGATTCAACAAGGAAAGATGTAGCTGGAAATTTTCCATTCTGAGATTGGAGAAAGAAGGTATATCTTCTGCCACTTGGAAGGTGAGCTCCCTCTCTCCTTCCTGAGCTTTGTTCTCACCAGCACAGTCTGCCAAATGTGTCTTTCCTCACAACTGTAACAAAAGTGAGCTTTCTATCTCCTGGGAGTGGGGTGGGGGTAGGGTGGCAATCCTTATTTTGTTCTTGAAACTGTTCTTCACAGGTTAAAGTGGATGAGATGCCAGGAGTTGGTGCCTCTGTGGCCTCAGGATGCTGTTTGGACCCAAATTTGCCCTACTGTATACAATAAAGGTGACTAGTCATCATCATGACACCAGGGCTCTGACTTTAGGGGGCTGAGGCATACTTGCATCTTCCCTGTACCATGATGCCAGTCCCTGCTCTTCTCTTCATTCTTTTGCCCCAAGGACATCTGATTTTACCTCCTTCTCTTCCTCCTTAATTACTTTCCCAGTTGTGAGAATTCAAGTGGCCCCTCTGACCTCAGAAGAAATCTGATAATTTGTCATAAATTTAACTCCAGCTCTGACTATTCTAAGTAGGCCTGCTTCTCCAAGGGATACCTCACTACACGTTTTCACATGACCTGCCGCAAAACCCTCTTAGGTATGAACATATATGGAAAATGTCTTCTGCTCATGACATCTGGTCACAAGCTTAGGCCAGTTTTAAAAATGACCATATTCCTACTCTTAGCATTGCTCGGCAATCTGTCCCACAGATGGCTGTGAGTCCATATAAACTTCTGGCCCCAGCAGACTTTGACTTCATCTCCAGTTTCTTGCCACCCTATGACATTTAAGACACATGTACTAATTCCAACTTGATCTTTTTATGCCGTACCTGGCACTACTCTTTCAAAAGCTTGTAGTTTCTGAGAGCGTGTCTTTTCCATCTGTGGTTCCCTTTTGCTTGATTGATAGCCCTCCCAGGAATCCTTTAGCAGGTATGAAAGGACTGGACCTGTCCAAGAATATCTGCTTCAGATCTCTCTTGTTCTTGAAAGACCCACCCAGTTTCTTCAGAAATCAAGTCTGTTGACACTGGTGCACCCATCTCCAGTCTAAGAATTCTCACGTTAGTAAGTTCACCTGATGTGTTTTTACCGGTCCAAAGTCTATGTGTCTG
Organism: Pteropus alecto; assembly: GCF_000325575.1. NCBI lineage: Eukaryota > Metazoa > Chordata > Mammalia > Chiroptera > Pteropodidae > Pteropus > Pteropus alecto. Next base: position 2,404,152 of record NW_006494611.1, on the reverse strand, counting down.
ATGCTTTGAAAGGCCAGAACTCAAAATATCAGAGTTTGGAGTAAGAAAAGTTTTATTGATTGTGAAGGTGCCAACAGAGAAGATGGGAGACCCACTGGTGCCTCAAATTCATCTTAAGAAAATACAGAATTCAGCCTTCTTTTATGTTAAGAGAAAGGGGAAACAGGAGGGGCAAAAGATGACTGACGACCACAGACATCTGGGTGCCAACAGGGGTCCGAGGAAGATTGTGCTTAGTCTGTTGACTCTAGTTGACATGAGTCCAGTCATCAGGTTTCTGCAAATCTTTGATAAACAGTACATCCCTTATCTCTTCAGGAGAGGCACTTTCTGGTAAGGGACAGTTTTTATAAAACCCAAGCCACAAACAGGATTCCTCTAATGATTAGCGTGTCGATATGCAAGAAGCTATCTACCTGAAAGTCATGGGAACAAAGCAGACTTAAAAAAGATGGATTCAGAGAGGCCAAGCATTTTACCCTATTGTTCTGTGCTCATCAGATGCTCTGTCCGAAGCATCTGTTTTGAACTGTGCAACCTTCCAAATGTTCTCAGAGCACTTCCCATACACTGACTGTCCAGGGACCACCCTACTTTGTACAATGTTTTACTCTCTTATATCAGCTCAGCATTTTAACAATCATTTCCTCTGTCTCCCTTTAAAGACTTAAAATCTAAGTGTTTTCCATGGGGCTTTGAAGAGTCCAGGTTCAAAATTTAGCTTCGTTTCTTAGTAGCTATATATCCTTGAGTAAATTACTTAATCTTTCTCAGTTTTCTCATCTGCAAAAATGAAGATAAAAACACTTACCTCATAGAATTGTTATAAAGATGAAATAAAAAATATATAGTGCCAGGTATATTGTAAGCGCTCAATAACAAGCAAAGTTGTTATAATTGTTTTCCTCTCCCCCACCAATTCCAGCTATGTCCTTTATGCTTTAAGAATAGGAAGAGTAAAGAAGGAAAGAAGAATAAAAGACCATATAATCTCTATTATCAGGATTTGAAAAACAAGCCTGAAGAAATGAAATGATTTACTAAACCTAGAAAACAAAGCCAGACTTTCTGAATACTCACTTATGATCCTGACCTCTAATTTCTTTTGCATTTCCTAGTGGGCATTTATGAGAGAGAGAGAGAGAGAGAGAGAGAGAGAGAGAGAGAGAGAGGAGAGAA
>NW_006494611.1:2354519-2402908 GCF_000325575.1 Pteropus alecto | reverse complement strand
GAGAGAGAGAGAGAGAGAGAGAGAGAGAGGCTGCCCACCAGATGTATGGAAACAATTTGTCTCTGCTCTTAAAATATCCACACTCAATGGCCACATAACTGAGCTTAAACCATGGTTGCCTCTGAGTTGCAGACTAAGGGGCTAATAATAGTCAGGGGTTGAGGGAGACCTATATTTCTTTCAGTAAGCATTTGACATTTCGAAAATACTATGCACACCTATACACTTTTCAAATTAAAAACCTGTACCTGACTAATGTGATTAAAATAAGCACCTGTGCTCACTATAGTGCAATTTCCTTTGCTTCCAGACCCAGATCTCTCTGTGACTGGCCTAGAAAACAGCAAGGCCCCCAGGTCACCAGCACACAGGACCTGATACTCTTGACTTTGCTTGTGACAATATCGCAAACACATGCCTGAGATATTTTGGAAAGCCTGCCTGCTTCTATTACTGGTACGTGCAAGTTTTGCTCCGGTAGCAAATCTCTAAATTTAGATGCTTTTCAGGATGAACTCTGAATGATCTTTGTCCCAAAGACTAGTAAGGAATTGGAGGGCACCTTGCTTTTTATTCATTAATTCAAATGCTATAATTGATGTTTTGTAATGCAAAACTTTTGAAGATTGCCATATTATTGGAAAACAAAACAAATTCAGGGAGTATCTTTCTCCCTTACAGTTCCCATAAAAATTTCACCCTGTGTCCCTTTGTTTTTCACTTGAGTGTGCAAAACATTACCATGTTATAGTAATACACCATAATAATACTTTCCACACAAGTGAAATAAGAACAAATCCAGGGTAAAAATTCTTATCCTGGTAATTCTATGGAGGTATTTAGAATTAATACAATTTAGGAATATAATGTCGAAATGCTTAAATGTTGCAGACATGAACTCCAAGACAAATTTATTTTTGATGTTTTTCGAGTTTTTTAGCGTGCAATTACTTCTAGTGTTTCCTTACGTTTTCTTTTTAATTTTATTTTACATCTCTCCCTTGCATTTTTTTTATTAAAGAGAAGTTTGCAATAAGATTAAAATAAATCATTTATTAAAACAGTGTTCATAATGCCATTATGCTATCGATACAGCCACTCAAATATTTCGTATATACAGTAGTTCCTCCTTATCCTTGGTTTCGCTTTCAGAATCAGAGAACTTCTGGTTGAGACAAAATTTAATAGTAACAGCAAAACGTGGTGGGAAAAGAAAGGTAGCGACAAGTGAAGACTAAGACAGAAACAGCAACAATAGAGAGCACTCGCATTGTCTGAGCTGGTTTCTGCGCTGTTAACTATATTCAGGAGCCACTCAAACTCCTGCTGATCCCACCACCAGAAACAAAATCTGACTTCTCCTCTGGATCACTACCTTCACTAACAAAATGTTGTGGCCACATGTGTGCTAAGGACAGGACCAAGAGCTGATGCAAAAGTTGGCTGGATGGGTGGCAAACAGGCAGGAAGCTGGGCATCAGGGCATGGTGGAAGTGGAGGGCTGGTCACCACGGAGCTCAGGCAGGATCCAGGCAAGCTGTGGGCATAAAGAAGTATCAGATGAGTGAACAAGCAGAGGGAAGCCGGGGTCTCTGATTTCCACAGAGATTCTGAACTAGAGGAATGAATAAGACAAAAATGGAAGCTGGGGGCTGAAATAGGACCAGGACATTTCCAAATTTCCCTGTGAGGTTACAGCCCTATGGCCTTGGGTAAAGCTTTTAAGTGAAATTAATTTTAATTAATCAGGGATGGCTCAGGTTTTAAAAATTAAATTAACTTAACTTTTATAGACAGCTGCACCCACAGGATGGTCTTTCTAGGCTTTCAAGGGACCAGCCCCTCAGGGAAGCCCAGTGCCCACCTGTGTCCTCACTTCCCCAGAGGTCCAGAACAGATGGCAGGCTGTGTCCGAGGACAGAGGGGATTCATCTGAGCCTCAGGGACTGTCTTTGGATTTTTCCTTCAGGATCCTGCCTCCCACCTCTTGGGACAGAAACAAAGGATGGAATTATAGAAAATATAAAAAACAGTGTAAAGAAGTGGAATAAACTACTCATAATTCTATCTTCAGAGGCAATTACTCTGCTTCTTCATCTGTGGAATGGGCATAAATATTATAATAGGATTGTGGTATTAGATGAGGGAGAAGCTATTTTAACATTTTTGTATATTCCTTTCTTGTCTTTTTTTATTAAGCATTTTAAACATGATTGGAATAACACAGTGTATATAATTTTCATCCCACCTTTTTTCCTTAATAATAGGTCATGATTATTTTTATGGTCACACAAATATTGTGTGTGTGTGTGTGTGTGTGGGTGTGTGTGTGTGTGTGTTCCAAGCAACTACCTGCAAAACAAATGGGAGGCTGATTTGGTCTGTGAGCAGTAGTTGGCTGACCCTAGGTGTAGAGAGTTCAGCTCCTGACCTGCCCCAGTGCAGAATAAGGGGCAGTCACTGATAAAATCATGATTGACAACAGCGAAACAATGGTGCTGTCGTCCTTAGGGATCCTTAGGGATTTGGAGGTAAATTGGTCACAGCTCTACCTACAGGAAACTCACTATCTAGGGTGTGCAGAGTGCTAGAGAGTAAGCAGTCAGGAGATGAGATTTAAATAAAACTGCTTTCAGTTTAAGTCTGTTTAAACGACATTTAATCTGGGGTTTTCTGGATCCATATTTAATCCCTAACACAGCAGGGTAAATTCTCTGAGAGAGGAAAGCTAAGAGTTTTATGAGTATTAGAAGGAGGAAAACTATTTTAAGATTTTGATATATTCCCTTCTAGTCTTTTTATTAAGTATTTTAAACATGACTGAATCACACTGTGTATATAATTTTTATTCCATCTTTTACAAAAATAATACATCATGACTTCCCGTGGTTATATTTTGTATATAAATGTGATTAGGTCTGTATCTAAAAATGAAAGACTCTTACTACATATTAATCAAATTGTTTTCCAGATAATTGTACCATTTATTTCTGATAAGCCTTCAGTCTGAAATATAGACTTCAATTAGGCTTTAATATATATATATATTTTTTTAACTGAGAAACACTGGGCTTGGGTTCCATCTTGGCTTTTGTTGCTCTTGTCTGTTGGTCATCACAGCTCTCTGGAGTCAGAGAGCAGGGAACATAGAAAAGATTGGAATTTCCTTTCTCCACCTTATCTGGTCCTGTCCATCTAAGAGTCTAGTCCATGTTCTGATCTTGCTCTATCTCTTAGCCTTGAAATGTTTTTACCTAGAAGCAGTGGGCCGGGGTAGAAAATCTTTGGTTTAGGACTCGGAGAGAACTGGGTTCAAATCCTAATTCTGGTACTTACTAGCTGAGTGAGGTTGGGCAAAATTCCTTAATGTCTCTGAACCTCGGGTTCCATATCTGTGAAATGGACGTGATAATAAGGATGTAGTGAGGCTTAGATAAAAGAAACAATGTAAAGCATAGGGCTTGGTGTATACTATTTATTTAACAAGTGATAGTCCTTCCCTATTCTATTTTTCCGTTATGCAAGGACTTACCGAGAGGTGTGGTATTGCCATCTCAAATAAGCACTGGAATTTTCATTCTCGTAATTGATGAGTATAAATTGGAGGAGAAGGAAGCCATTCTCTCCAGGCCTTTGTACATCTTGTTCCTCAGACTAGAGCAGTGATTCTCAACCTTTACCACACATCAGAATCAACTGGAGGATTTGTCAAAACAAATATGGCTGGGTCCCACATCTAGAATTTCTGATTCTGAGGGTGTGGGGGAGGATCTGGAAACTTGTATTTCTAACAAGTTCTCAGTTGAAGCTGATGCTACTCGTCTGGAAGCACATTTTGAGAACTGTTGGCCAAGAACATTTTACTACTCTTCTTGTCCTTCTGGCTAATTCCTACTCATCCTTCGGGTCTCAGCTTTGATTTTATTACCTCTAGAAAGTCTTTCTTAAACCCGAAGTCCAAGTTAGGTATCCATCCTCCGTGGTTTTGGAACTCCCTGGACTTGTTTGCTCATAGGACTTATTGCAATGTTCTGTAATTATCTTACTACTTGTCTGTATCCCCCACTAGACTGTAAATACTTTGAGAAAGTGACAATGTGTGACTTGTTTATGGCTGTATTTCCAGCACATTGCTTAATGCCTGGTACATAGTAGGTGCTTAATAAATGATTGTTGACGGAATGAGTGAGCCAGACCCTGGGTAGCTGGAACCAGAGCCTAGGGACTCATAAGGGTGGGACAGGTAAAAGGAGTAAGTTTTATTGGCCAGTAGCCAGGCAAGTCTAGTAATTCAGTGCCAGGGAGATAGGCAGAACATTGCAAGATCTATAGGTACAAGAATTGGACCTCAGGAGCTTGGTTCACTCTCCAAAGTATGAAGAGCAGAGCAGAATCCAGTATCATAGAAACTGAGCAGGGACTTAAGACTCAATTTCTGGTCAAGATGCATTATAAGAATTAAAAACAATTCAAAACAAGAATGGCCCTACAGTTTGATGGCCCAGCATATGGTCTATCTTAGTGACTATTTCATGTACATTTGAAAAGGAGGTAGCTTTTGTTGTTGATCAGTGTGTTTTATAAATGTCAATTAGGCTAAATTGATCAATAGCGTTGTTCAAATCTTTGATGTTCTTACCGATTTTCTGTCTATTCATTCTACCAATTATTGAGTGAGAAGTGTTTATATCTCTAAATATAATTATGGATCTATCTTTCTTCTTTCAGTTCAACCAGTTTTGATTCATGTATTTTAAAGCTATGTTATTTGGTGCAGACACATCAAGGATTGTTATGTATTTTTGATAAATTAGTCACTCTATTATTATGAAATAGACCTCTTTATCCCTTTCTAAGGTTCTGAAGTCTCTATCTGATACTACAACCACTTAAGGTATCTTTTAAAAACAGCTTTATTGATATATAATTCATATACTATACAATTCACCCCTTTAAAATATATAATTCAAAGATTTTTCGTATATTTAGATTGTACAATCATTGATACAATCTAATTTTAGAATATTTCATTATCTAATTTTCTTTTGGTGTTTTTTTCCTCTTATTTTTTAAAAAAACAGGTTTATTGTGATATATACTCTTACTTATAATCATTTCATATCTTTATATTTAAAGTGAGGTTTTTATAGGCAGCATACAGATGAGGCTTGCTTTTTTTAATCATATGATAATCTCTGCCCTTTAAGTGAAGTGTTAGATCACTTACATTTAATGTAATTTTTGACATAGTTGTGTTTTAATCTTCTAACATGCCATTTGTTTTTGTCCCATCTGTTTTGTTCATTTTCCTTCCATTTTTTGGCTTATATTTTAGTCTTTGCTTTAAGATTTATGATATTTATTTTTAACTTATAACAGTCTATTTTCAAATACTATATACTGCTTCATGTGTAATGTAAGAAACATAACAGCATACTTCCATTTCCTCTGTCATTTGTAATATGTTTGTTTTAATACATTTTACATCTACCTATCTTATAAACTCTACAATATCCTGTTTTCTTTTGCTTTAAATAGTTAATTATCTCTTATTAGAATTAAAACATTAGAGAAAAATATCCATATATTTACCATTTTTGGCACTCTTCATTGTTTATGTCAATCTAAGTTTCCATGTGGTATAATTTTCCTTTGCCTGAAGAACTTTTGTAAAACATGTATTATATGAAAGATCTACCAGTGGAAAATTCTCTCAGCTTTTATTTCTCTAAAATAGTCTTAACTTTGTTTTTGAAGGATATTTTCAATGGATACAGAATTCCAGGTTGACTTTTTCTTTGTTTCTTCCTCTTCCTCTTCTGCCTTTTCCTTTTTCTCCTTCTCTTTTTCTTTTTTTCTTCCTCCTCCTCCTCCTCCTCCTCCTCCTTCTTCACTTTTAGCATGTTATAGATAGCTCACATAGTTTCTGATGAGAAGTCAACAGGTAATCTATTTTTTTTCTCTGGAAAAAAATGTGTGTTTTTTTGTTCTGCTTTTAACATTTTCTTCTCATCACTTTTTTTTTTTTTAAGCAATTTGATTATACTCTGTGTGTGTGTGTGTGTGTGCGTGTGTGTGTGTGTTTACCCTTCGTGGAGGTTTGTGGGGATTCTTGGATCTGTGGGTTTAGAATTTTCATTATATTTGGAAAATTTCAGCAATTTTTTCATTTAATATTTTTTCTGTCACTCTCCCACTTCTTCTTCTTGTACTTCTATTATATATATTAGACTATTTGATATTACCATATAGGTCACTGAGACTCTGTTCAGTTTTTTTTCCTTTGTAATTTTTTTATTTAGTTTCAAGTATACGGTACATTGGTTAGACATTTATATAGTTTATAAAACAATCCCCTAATTGCTCCTTCTCTCCTCTGATTTTCCACCTAGCCAATATATTATGTTCAGTTTTTTTCAGTCGTTTTCTATCTCTATGCTTTAGTTTGGATAGCTTCCATTATTATGTCTCAAAGGTCACTGACCTTTTCTTCTGCACTACCTAATCTGTTGTTAATTCCTTTCAGTACATTTTTAAAATTCCAGATATTATATTTTTCATCTCTAGACTTTCCATTTGGTTCTTGTTTATATCTTTCATTTATCTCTGCATTATGTTCATTTTTTTAAAAAAAACTTTAGCTGTAATAGTTGTTTCAGCATTTATTTTTGGTAATTTCATCAACTCTTTCATTTTTGGGTTTGTTTTAAAAAGGCTAATTTTTCTCCTGATTAAAGTTCATTTTTCCCCCAGATTCTTTGCATATTTTGTAATTTTTAATTGGATGCTTGACATCTTGACATTTATTGGGTGCTGTATTTTTCTTTCTTCCTTTAAAGACTGTTGGTCTTTGTTCTGGTAGACAGTTGAATTATTAGATCAGTTCGATCCTTTTGAAGCTTATTTTAAAGCTTTGTTACTATAGGTCTAGATAGCCTTTTCTCTAGGACAAATGAAGTCCTACTAGTGAGATGTGACCTTTCTGGGGTCTTTACTGAAAATCTCACATGCTCAACAATATTTCTACAATATTTCTGAACTCAAATGTGTCCTGGACCGAGGTGAGCTCTGGGAACTTTTCAGCTTACAATCACTGATAATAATTTTCCAGGATTGTTATGAAGGTTAAATTAAATAATATATATGAAAAATATTGCAGAGAATTGTGCTCAGGAAGTAATGTATTAAGGGATTCTGGGGATGCTTGCAATATATGTTTTTTGATTTAGGTGGTGGTTACATGTGTGTTCATTTTGTAATTATTTGTTGAACTGAACATATTCTGTGTTTATGCTACATATCACAATAAAAATTAAAAGAATGTAATATTGTGCTGACATGTAGTAGGTACTTAGTAACTGGTAGTCAGCCTGATTAAATGAGAAAAGATATGTAAAATGCCTGGTACAGACTCCAACACACAGGGAGGTCAGGATCATATTTTTTAATTAATATTTTTTTATTTTTAAGTTATAGTTGTTACATATTACTATATGTTTCAGGTGTACAATATAGTGATTAGACATCTATATAACTCACAAAGTGAGCACCCCAATAAGTCTAGTGCCCCTCTGATACCATATATAGTTATTAAAATATTATTGGCTGTCTTCCTTATGCTATACTTTCTTTCTCCATGATTGCTTTGTAACTACCAATTTGTACTTCTTAATCTCCTCCCACTTTTTCACCCACCCCTCCAATCCCCTCCCATCTGGTAACCCTCAAAATGTTCTCTATATCTATGAGTTTGTTTCTGCTTTTTTGTTTGTTTATTTTGTTCTTTAGATTCCACATATACATGCAATCATATGGCATTTGTATTCTTCTATCTGAATTATTCCACTCAGCACACTACCCTCTAGGCCCACATTACTTTTAGTCTATGTGTGTCTTTTAATAATCTGAAGCAAGTCTCTTATAGGCAACATATGTAAGGGTCATGTTTTCTTTTTCTTTTCTTTTTTTTTAAACCTATATAATTTTATTTTATTTATTTTATTTGCCCCCTCTATAATTCCCCCCTGCTCCACCCCCGACCCATGGATACTGCTGTTACTTCCTAAAAACTGGTTCTCTGAAGGCGGGTGTCTCCTCCCATATGCTTGCAGTGTGTGCTCAGGCCCAGCTCACCCCAGGGGCCTGACGCACTCATGGTATGGTCCATGGCTCCACTTGGGGTGTGAACCCAGGACCTTCTGTGTGAAAAGCAGACATGATAACCACTATACGATGGAGTTCCTGTAAAGTTCCTGTTGAGAAATTGACTGACAGTGTTATGGGCATTCCCTTGTTTGTAATTAATTGCTTTTCTCTTGCTGCTTTTAAGAGTCTCTCTTTGAATTTAACATTTGGAATTTTAATTATGATGTGTCTTGGTGTGGGCCTCTTTGGGTTCATGTTGTTTAGGATTTTCTGAAATTCCTGGGGTTATATGTCTATTTCCCTCACCAGGTTAGGGAAGTTTTCTGTCATTATTTCTTCAAATAAGTTTGTTCTCTCTCTTCTTCTGGTACCTCATACAATGTGAATGTTGTTACGCTTGATGTTTTAGAGGCTTCTCAAACTATCTTCATTTTTTTGCATTCTTTTTTCTTCCTGTTCTTTTGGGTATCTTCTGCTACCCCATCCTCTATGTGACTGATTTGATCCTCCATTTCATCCACTCTGTTGATTCTCTCTAATGTACTCTTCATCTCAAATATTATGTTCTTCATTTCTTATTGGCTCACTATTATGTTTTTCATCTCCATTTTTATTTTTTTTCCACTTTGTTAAAGTTCTTACTGTGTTGATCTACCCTTCTCTTAAGTTCCTCAAGCACCCTTATAACCAGTGTTTTGAACTCTGCATCTTGTAGATTGCTTGTCCCATTTTGGTGACTTCTTTTTCTGGAGCTTTGTTATGTTCTTTCATGTGGGACATGCTTCTTTGTTCCCCCATTTCGGCTGCCTCTCTGTGTCTGTTTTTATATATTAGGCAGGGGTCCTAAGTCTCCTGGTCTTAGTAGAATGGTTTTATGTGGTAGATGTGCTGTGGGGCCCATTGACACAGACCTGGGAGGGGTTCTGTTGCAGGCCAAGTTCAGCCGTGGCCTGTACACCTCCAAGGCCACTTGGTAAGAGTCACCAAGCAATCCAAATATGCTGTCACCTGTGCTCGGCTTTGGTGGGCCAAATCAGAAACTGAGGCCAGCTGACATTGGGACACTGCTTTGAGCTACTCAGCAAGAGGCACCAGGCACAGCAAGGCCAGATGCTACTTCTTTGGGTTTTGTGAGCCTTTGAGAGATTTTATAAAAGTTCACAGCAGGGGCCAAGACAGCCCATTTGTATAGAATAAATAACTAGAAGCAGCTGGGGTGGGCCCACAAGTTGGGAGAGGAGGAGTCTTGGATTCTCTGGACAGAGAGACCTGTGTTATCCAGGTTGATGGCACCTGCGTCTGCAGGCTAGGAAGGGGGAGGGCTCAACAAAGAAACAATAGCTTCTGTCTGCACCTCTGTCTGAGGGCGAGCTGCCCCTCCTGCCCCTCCAACCTTCAACTTGAAGCCTGACAGCTCAGTGTCTCCCCATATGTCCCTGGAGCCTCTCAAGCAGCTGCTCCAGCACTAGAGCTCAGAACCAAGTGAATCCGTCAGCAAGTAAGTCTGGCGTGGGTCCTTTAAGAGGATGATCTCTGCTTCCCATAGTCCTTCGTTTCCCTTAGCTGCTGCCTTTGCTAATTTTCACAGCCAGAAGTTGTGGGGACCTCTCTTTCTGGCACTGGAACCCTGGGCAGGGGAGCCCAGTATGTGGTCGGGACCTATCACTCCTCAGGTGGGGGAGGGGACTCTGCAGCCAAAATACGCCCCGCCCCTTCTTGATCACTACACGTGGTTGTAGGACCAGGCCATTTTGTGTCTCTGCCCGTCCTACTGTTTTGAGGTGACCTGTTATTTGAGGTGACCTAGTTATAGGGTTTCTGTTTAGACCTCTGGTGACTCTGCATACTGGTTGCTCTGTAGTTTTGTTATCATTTTGGTATGGTCATTAGAGGAGGCATTCTATATTCTACATTCTATACCAGTTTGAATCCTCTCCAGGATCATTTCTTGTAAGTAAACTTTTTATGCAAGCATAAACTACACAAAGACAAGTACACAAAGCATAAGCACACAGCTCAATGAATTTTTCCCAGTGTGAACACACCCTAGTAACCAGCAACCGTGTCAAGAAACAGAACCAAATTGTTGTTAATATAAAAGGATATGGAATGAGATTTTTCTGACGGCTCAGAATTTTGGCTAAATTCTCAAAGCTGGTGATAAGTACCTCTCTCTCTTCTAAAGGACATTGTTAAACATACTTTTAGAGCTTCCTAAAAGATGACTGAGCTGGTCTTGTGACTATGAGCCTCTGTCATGCACCTCTAGCCTCAAAGGTGGCTCATTTCATAGTCTGCCTAGGATGGAGTGATATAGTTAAGTGATGGGCTGACAAGGAATCACAGCTCCTGTGCTTCCACGGAGCCAGAATTGAGGCCTAAGAGAGTTTCTGGGAAGCCTGACATATAGACCCTGGAGTGTGAGGTAGAGGGTGGGGTGGGATTAGGGGTGATTTTAGTAAACAGATACTGGTGTTTACTTCCTATCCTTAGAATTCTGAGAGTTGGAGGCAAGATGAAAAAGACTGTGATGGTGTGCTAAGGAGAGAGGGCGATACTTTGGCGGGGCATAGATGTGAGTGTTCCCTGGCCAAGTGTACTCTGCAGTAGGCAGTGGGCTTTGAGCTGCCCTGATGGGGCCCTGTCCCAGACGGCTGTCTTCCAGGACTCCAACAGTATGAGGAAGGAAGTGGTGGTTATCTCCAGGGGTCAGGAGCTGAGAGAGTAGGTAGATCACAATAAATTAGCCAGAGAGTACATCATCTATATCAGGGAACCATGCACTACAAAGGTAGCACAGGAGCCTCTGAAGAACCCACCCCGAAATGCTTCCTCTCTGAAGACCTAACATTTTAACAGTGGCCAGCTAAGTTAGTCAAGAGAGACTACAAACTGCACCAGCCTAAGTTAAAAGAACTTCCCTCATTAACCCAGTCCCAAAGTGGCAGAAGAGGAGATGGATAAGGTGGAACAAGAGGATAAAATTGCAGACCACAGATGCTTTCTTACCAATATTGATCCTCAATCACAGGTTAGGCCTGGGGGGTAAGGGGAAGTATTTAATCGAATGTGAGTTTTTTTTGTTTACTATGGGTTGGACTTTTTAGAATGTCCCCAAATGAGACTATTCATATAACCACAAGAGCCTTAGATCTTCCTGAGTATTCCAGGGGCTAATAAAAGAGATCCGGAAAGGCACATTAAAGGACAGTGTTAGGAGACAAATAAAGCCATTTCCTGTTCTTACTTCTTGAGTTCAGTCCAGTGTGTGTGCGTGTGTGTGTTTGTGTGTGTGTGTGAGCGTGCGCACACACACGTATGCACCTGTCGCTTCATCTGTGCTACAACAGAATGTGGAGAATTCCTCCTCTACTATTAGGTGGACTTTTCTAGGGCTTGTAATTCACTAAAATCTGTCTGTCTCCTGTGGGCAGGCCTAGGTAAATGCAGGTAGATTCTTTCTTCTTTCATTATCAATTACTGAAGTATTCTGTATCTGCAGCTTTTCCCGATGATTCTCAGACATCACACCATTTTAAAATCTATAGTTCCTTCCACCAGTTGCATTTTAAATTCATGCCTTCCATGTAATGAAGGTATCCTGGGCCCCTTCGCAGGAACTGATAAAGCAATTATATTCGTCAGTATCACGTGTATAGATTAGTGACTGCATGATGGCAATATTGGTATTTTTGTATTTATCTCAAGATTTGTGAAATAAAAACCATTGAAACTGCATATTTATTACATTAATAGAAAAAGATTACATCTATTGAAATATCCCTGTAGTCACTCCTAGTATGGCTGCTCCGTTGGGCTTCAGCCCCTTTGTCTGGAAAGGGGGTTGCAGTCAGAGTGGTCTCCTGGAGTCTCCCAATCCACATGCTGCAGTATCTTTCTGCCTTGTTCAGCTCACTGGAGTAAGCTTTCAGGACCCTGGTTGCATCAGTTTTGAATTCTCGCTCCTAATGCTGGAGAAATGTGCCCAGTCTCTTCTGCAGCAGAGAGATCTGCTGCTTTGGAGGGGAGGCATGGGGGATGGGTAGAAGAGATAGGGGGATGCAGGAGACTGGTAGGGACTGATTGAACAAGAGGGCAGGTTTGTGAGAAGGGTATCGAAGCAGAAAGAAGGTGTAGAGAAAGGGTTTGGTGACAGGGTCAAGAAGGGTGCACAAAATTTTTGATCGAAAATAGTATTACATCAACAAAAACAGTGATATTTGGGTTCTCTTTTGAGTACAGCATTAAAAATTTGTATTACAATCAAGTTACAAGACTTCCTGAGAAGATCTCCTTTAGTGTGGCCAGTAATAGGGAATTTTATTTTGATTACAGCATCCTTTGGTCTCAAAGTTCATGTGTTCTGACTATTTCTACTAACTTCAGGGTTTATCCTATTTGAATCCTGCCACTCCATGATAAAGTGAAAATAGTTTTTGAAAGGTTTTGGAGTCAGACAGACCTGACTTATCTGTCTATTGTTAATTGCAAACTCAAGCCCATTACATAACCTCTCTGAGCCTTAATTTCCCTAACTGTAAATATCTACCTAAGATAGACACTATTAAGCAATTAAATGCAAATACAAAATAGAATATTTAAGTTATCCAGCACAGTACCTGACACATAGCAAGTGCTCAATAGATGGTTAAAATTGTAAATATTGTTGTGTAGTTCTCTCTCGGTTTTATTATTTTTTAAAAATCGATTCAGGCATTCTATGCTTTTTTATTGGAGAATTTAATCCATTAATATTTAAAATAATTCTTGATAGGTAAGAATTTACTAATGTCACTTCATTGTTTTCAGTCTTTGTTCTCTTGTTCCTTTATTCCTTCATAGCTGTGTTCCTTTGCAAATTGATGATTTTCATAGTGGTATGCTTTGAGTCCTTTATCTTTTGTGTAACTACTGTCGGTTTTGGCTTTTTGGTTATCAGAGTCTTACATAAAACATCCTACAGAGATAACAGTCCATTTTAAGTTGATAACAACTTAATTTTGATCACATATAAAAATTGTACCCTTGCCACATTTTGTTTTCGGTGTCACAGTTTATATCTTTTAATATTATGTATCCATTACAAATTATTATAGCTATAGTTATTTTAATACTTTTGTCCTTTGACATTTATACTAGAGCTAAGTGTTTAACAATTCAGAATATTAGAGTATTCTGAATTTGATTGTACACTTACCTTTACCAACAATTTGCATATTTTCATATGTTTTCATGTTGCAACTAGCATCCTTTCATTTCAACTTAAAGAACTCCTTTCAACATTTTTTTATAAGGGAGTTTTAGTGTTTATGAACTCACTCAGCTTTTGCTTGCTTGAAAAAGTCTTTTTCTCTCCTTTATTTCTGATGGACAACTTTGATGGGTAAAGTTTTACTGGTTAGAAGTTTTTTTCTTTCAGTACTTTGAATATATCATTTCTCCTTCTTCTTGCCTTCTGTGTTTCTGCTGAAAAATCCACTTATAGCCTTGTGGGAATTCCCTTTTCTGAGAATTTTTTTTCTCTTGCTACTTTTAAAGTTCTCTTTGTCTTTGAATTTAGAATGTTTATTATAATATGTCTTAGATGAGATCTTTTTGAATTGAAATATTTTGGGAACCTATGATCTTTGTGGACTTGGGTGTCTAAGATCTCCCCAGATTTTGTAAGTTCTCAGTCATTATTTATTTACATAAGCTTTCTGTCCCTTTATCCCTCTCTTCTTCTGGGACCCCATATGCATAGAATGTTTCTTTTAATGGTGTCCCATAGTTTACCTAGGTTTTATTCACTCTTTTTCATTTTTTTTTTCTCTTTCATTCTCCTCTGGATAATTTCAAAGGACCTGTCTTCTACTTCACAGATTCTTTCTACTCGATCCAGTCTGCTGTTGATGTGCTCTATTTTGTTTTTCATTTCATTAGTTGTATCCTTTACCTCTAGAATTTCTGTTTTATCCTTCTTAATTTATCTCTCTGTTAAATTTCTCATTTTGTTTATGTATTGTTTTCTTGATTATGTTGAATTGTCTTTCTCTGTTTTCTTGTAGTTCACTGAGTTTCCTTAAAACAGCTATTTTGAGTTCTTTACTGGGAAAATCACAGTTCTCTCTTTCTTTGGGGTCAGTTACTAGAAAATCTCTGTGTTCCTTTGGTAGTACCATGTTTCTTGTAGTCTTACATTGCTGTCTTTGCAGTTGAGGAAGCAGTCACCTCCTTCAGTCTTTACTGACTGGCTTTGGGAGAGAAATACTGTCTGTCAGTGCTGTTAGGGATTCTGAGGCTTTCTCAAATCTTTTCTATGGATATGCATGTTCCACACTTCTTTTTCCCTTGTGTGTGTGTGTGTGTGATTAAGGTTGTATGCAAAGTTATGCTGGGTGAGACAGCCTGCTGTTTGCTGAATGCTCAAGTTTGTTTGCTTTTTCCCAATTCTGCGGGGCTGAGCTAGCTTTCTGTTTGTACTCACTAGCTGTCTGCAAAGGCTTACTGTTGCTGCTTTCTAGGGCATACACAGGAAGCCAGTTGTGGAGTGGTGGTATGTGAGGGTGAGGAGCATTGGGGGCACCTGTGGGCTAGTTGGGAGCTCCACAGGAGAGGCAGCCCAGCAGCTCATGGGTGGACTTCATGATGAAGTCCATGACATAGTTAATATAATCTCTGCCCTTTGATGTCTTCCAAGAGCCTTGTCCAGTATTCTAACAGCTTCTCCCTGCCCCTGTGCCCCACAACCCCACCCTGCCACTTCAGTCATGCAGCACTCAGTATTCTGGATGGGTGAGAAAGAAGTAGGTCTCTTTGGCAGCCTCCTACATAGCTGAGGAAGCTGAGTGCTCACTCACACACTCTCACTTTCTCTCATGGTAGAAATCATGGGCTAAGTAGATCTCTCTTGGCACTGAGCTGTGCTGCCTTAGAGTGTGTGTGTGTGTGTGTGTGCAACACAGGTAAAGTAAAACTGTTTTCTCTTACTCTCTTTAATGTGTCCAACATCACTTTTTTTCCCTCCAATATTGTGCTGGAACTTCTCCATTGGACTCGTGGACTTCCATAGGGGCATTCTTGTCCTTGGATGACTGTCAGAATTGGTGTTCTTCTTTGGAGGGAAGGTGGTAAAAAACTCTCATTTTGCCACTTTGGTGAGGTCACTCTGGGTGTTGTGGTCAGAAACATTTTTAAAAGCATTGTTCAGTCTATATAGGTGCTTGACACATTAAAGAAACAAAGAACAGACCCAGAAACTCAACTAGCATAGATTGTGGAAATTTAGGGTTGTTGTTTCCAGTTGTTTTCCATATTTTAATAGGCCCCATGGGCTTCATTGTAATTTTAGAGAAGATTTAATTCAAAATTTCAGAAACTCATTCAAACTCACATAAGCTAAAAAGAGACACAAGACTGCAAGGGCATTATCAGAACCAAAGGTCTAAAGAGAGCCTTATGGGGCGCGAGTTGGATGCTGAAAGGCCACCAGAAACCACACTGTCTCTCCCTCCTTACCTCTCTTTGTGAGGCTCCGTGGATCTTTTATTTCTGTTCTCTCTGAGAATGTGCTTCATTTTTTTCTTACCTTTGCTTTTCTGTCTGCTCAGTCTCCTGCCATCCTCTTAAGTAGCTATAAAGCCCAACTAGAATGGCTAATCCAATTTCAAACATCCGTGAGAAATAATGTGATTGGCCCAGCTTAGCCAGGTATCTATTCTTGGACCAATCAAATGTAGCCAAGAGGGTAAAATCAACAATACCACATCTATGGAAATTACTCCCACAGGAAAGGGCAGTTCTCAGAGGAGAATCCCAAAAGGAGTATTTGACAACCATATATCATTTATGTTCATTGCAAAGACTCATCATCAAGAGAAAGATCATTACAAAATAATTGATTAATTAATAACTGCCTTATTCTAAAAAAAGATGTGAGGGAACTAAAAATCTTAAAGTATGCACAGGTGCAGACTTTAACACAATAATCCCAGAACATGAATAAATTTAGTATTAGATTGCTTTACTCCAAAATTGTTAAAAACTTTCAAGTGTGACTTAGTTTAAATTCTTGTTCTAAGTGGAAAATCTCATTCCTAGTGATTATAGGTAAGTGCAGAGATTTTAAAAAGTGAGTATTTGGCTGGTTTGTATTTTAGCCAAAATTACATCAGCAAGAAAATGTGGTAAAATAAGAATTAGAAAATCAATTTAAATTTAATCAACAGAGGGAGCTGGTTTTAGATATTTAAAATATTTTGGTCAATTGTAGTATTTGGGTTAACGAATTGTTGAAATTTAATAGGGAAATGAAACTCAGTTGTCTGGCTTTCACCAGGTGTTTCTATATGACTGTAAATTCTGTCTCATAGCATGGGTATCAAATGTTTTAGGCTACATATCTTGTTTTACTGCTAAATGAATAGGGGAAGCGAAATGCAGAACAAATTATTACTCTGGACAGGAAGTAATAGAAAGGCAAATCAACATTGTTCTTGACTTGGTCCTTTGCATGGTTTTTATATTTTTACTGGAAATGCTTTGCAGCAATGCCTCTTTGGATCACCATTTAGTTGTTCACAAAATGCGTTGTCTGATTTTCAGCTTAAGCCCCAGCTGGGACTGAATGTTTCTGTTCCCCTGGGGAAAGACCCTGCAGCCTGAGTTAATTTGCATATGACTCCAGGTGGCTAGGAAAAGGAGAGAGCTGCTGACTTGGGCACTAGGCTTTCCATTTTGGAGGAGAGGAGGTACATACTCTAACAGGCACGCACATGTCCTTTTGTGTGATTATAATTAGGGAGTGGAATGTTAAGGAAGAAAGGGTTAAGTAACAACAAACTTCATTAAGTTGAGCCCCCTGTAGCCCTCAGTGAAGAGGGGCTTAGGGATAAGCTCAGCATGGAGGATAAGCTAATAACTGCAAAGATCCTCTCTTGGGTAGCCTGTTTCTCTGTGAGGCTAAGTAAACATTTGTCAGATGAGAATTTCCTTGGGAAGAACCTCAAGAGAATGTAAAGCCGGGCTTCTGTCAGCCTCTCTTCAGCAGACCTTATCCTAGAGGGATCAGCCTGCAGGGACCAGCCATTGCTCCTTTTTCCAGACAAAGAAAAAGCTCAGAGATGGCTGAGGGGGTTCTGCCAACAGACAGCTAGGGAGGGAGTATGCAATGAATTCTACTCAGACAATGGAAGCAACAGTGTAAGAACTGGTGGATCTTCCTTGTGAAGGCATCAGCAAGATCAGTGGGGGAGACTTTGGGAAAGGCTGTGGATTTTAAGTGAGGTGGTAAAAAGATGCTTGTACCTGCAGCTTTGCCTTCTCCCCTTTCTATGGAATGATTCTTGTCTACGTACAAACTGGCTTCAGTGTCTCCCATCTTTAAAAAATCCTTCACTAGATCGTTCATCCTCCTCAGCTGCCAAACCATTTCTCTGCCTTTCTTCTCAGAAAAAAAAAAATCTCAAAAGTGTTACTTATACTCTGCCTCCAATTCTTCATCTCCCTTAAGCCTACTCTTTATCTTCATGATGAGTTTGGCATTAAATACAGAAAACTCTGAGTAAATTGTAAAATCAAATGAAGATTTATGAATTTACACAACAAGAACCCCACAGGTAGAGTGGGCTCCAGGCTCTGCTTTGTGGCAATTCTCTTGGCTCTGCCCTCCTCTCTGATGTTGGCTTTATCCTGAGGCTGGTACCAACATGGTTGCCACAGAACAAGGTGCCTCAGCAGAAATGACAATAGCCAATGGAAGAAGAGGAACTGCCTTCTTGTGTTGCTTTTTGAGGAAAAGAGAACTCTGTGGAAATCCTCCAACAGACGTTCCCTCACATCTCTTTGTCCAGAATTGTATCACGTGCCCGTTCCTAATTGAATCATTGCCAGAGAAAAGTAGATTATAGTGGTTGACATGGGCCAATCAAGATTTACCCTGGAGCTGGCCATAGTGGTTCTGCTTGCAAGAAAGTAGAGGAGAACAGGTTTACAGGAAGTATCTAATATGTCGATTTAAATTTTGTCCCCAACACTCACTAAATTAAAACTGCACATGGCACCAAATCCAGTGAGAATTTCTTTGTCTTCATCTTATTCTGCCTTTTAGCAATATTTGACTACTTGAGTATTTGAGTACACTTTAGTTTCTGCTGCATCACATTCTTTTGGTTTTACTTTTCCCTCTGGTTGCTCTTTCTCGGTTTTCTGGGTCCACAGTGTTGTAAAACAGGACTCATGTTATATTGTCTTCAGCTTTGCCTTACCAACACCATCAGAGCACATAATTCCTACATTCCAATGTGAGGAATGAGACAATTTGCCAGGACTTGCAAAGGAGGCAGCTAAGAGTGGGTTCTGTGTTTCTTAGTTGATTAAACACCTCCAGCTTATAAAAGAGGTTGGAGAGACCAAAGTGCATAGATAATTGAGAGAAAATTACTTTAGAGAGATTTGCAATATAAGTTTTCCATCATAGTAGGGAAGCAGTGGGGGGTGCTTGCTCTTCCCTGCCAGTTTAGTGAAAGGGGCTTTACTGGGAACACTTGGAGAGTGGGGCACAGAGGACCGGAGTCTGACTGTGTCTGTCTAGCTCCTCTGATGGTAGGGTAAAGAGATGATGCTCTGTTGGGGATGGCTGCTCTTCTAGTTTGGGCAAATGAATGCTTTGGTGCATGAATGCTTCCCATGGAACTAATGTAGTACACACATAGAGAGCAGGCATGGGGTTTTCTTAGATCTTGCCCAAGAGGGCTACTTGGAGACAAACAAACCACAAACAAATCCTGGAGACATACCATTAGATTCTAAAGTGATAAGGAAAGAATTTTAAGTGAACAGCTGTAGGAGACACATTAACTTACAGCAAGGGAATTGCCATTCCAAGATTTCTTGACATGGTATAGTGTCTGAAAAAAACGTAAAATAGTTCCATGAAAGAATGAATAAGCTCTAAACACCTGCCAAGCCCAGAGAGATTTGTTTAGTTCATAACTGGACTAGTCAAGTAGGATCTTTCCTGTCTTATACCTTTCCTCCCTCCCCACTCTGCTTTAACTCTGAAGGAACCAGAAGCAGACTAGTGAGGCGGGAAGTGGACTGCATGTTTTCGACAAAAGAAATAAAGGGGCAACTATACCCCCCTCTCCCACCCGAAGCAGCCAGGTTGGAGCATGCCCAAGATGATGTAGAGAGAAGCTTCAATTCGTCATGAATTTGGAAGTTTTGTAATCACTTTGGACTATTTATAATACTTATTGAAATGAGACTCGTGTGTGTGTGTGTGTGTGTGTGTGTGTGTGTGTGTGACTAGAGATGACTGGATGGCTTTTTATTACTTAAGAGTGTCTAGAAAAGTCACACAATTGCCTTTGATTTTATTCAAGGAGTAGGGAACAAACAGTTCCACCGAGGGCATGGTTTGAATAGGTAGCGAAGAAAAAAGAATAATATGATATTCTGATTATGCCAAGTTCTTCCCTCTGCCTCAATGTATTTTTAAGACTGGCTTTTTCTTCTTCTATCCAGCCTCTAAATGAGGTTGTACCCCAAGACCTGTCTTAGGTTTTCTTCCCTTCTTTGCCTACATTTTCTTGATTTGTTACCCTCTTTCCACTTTATGGCTTTGGCCCACCTTATGCTGATGACTTTCAAATGTGAATCTTGAGCCCAAACCTTTTCTCTGAGCCCCAGAACCATGAATCCAATTGGTACTGGCAATTCCACTTTTTGTGTCTAATAGGCATCTTAATGTGCCCCAAATTTCCCTGTTCTGATTCCATCATCTGTTTTTTTCTAATTCTTTTCTATAGTAATAAAGAGCCTCACCTTCCAATCTAGGAGTCATTTTGGATTTTCCCCTTTTTCTCATCTTCTACTTCCAGTTTACAATCAAATCTTGTCACTTCTACGTGAAGAGTATATCCCAAATCCATCCACTTCTCTCCATCTTTACTGTCACCCTCTCCTCCAGGTCAGGTGAGATCATCAGCTTTTTCTGGACTTCTGCCAACCCTTCTTATCTGGTCTCATCCACTCTTCTGTTTGGTCTGTTTTCTACATCACCAGTGTGAATTTTAAACATTTAAATCTGATAATGTCACTGCCTTGTTTAAATCCTCAATTATTTTCCTATTTAATATAAAATAAAATTTAAACTCCTAACCATGGCCTACAAAAGCCTTTATGATCTAGTCCCTGTCTACCTTTTAAAATTCATATTAACCACTTTCTCTTTCACTCACTATGTTGCAGCCTTTCTTCCCTGAATGGCCCATTCTCTTGCTTACCTCAGGGACTTTGCGCTTACTCTTTCCTCTGCTTTTTTACTGACTCTGGTGAGGCTGGACTCTTCTCAGCCTCAGGTTTCTGCTCACGTATCACTTTCTCAGGAAGGGGCACCTTTTGTAAAGCATCTCCTCCTGAGTCCTTTGTTACTCTCTATCTAGTAGCTTTATTTCTTTTATCCATAGAACTTACTATAAATTTAAATGATCTTATTACTTATTTGTTTACTTATTTTATTTTCTATTTCTTTTACCAAAATGTAAATTTCATGAAGACAGAGACCTGTTCTTCTGGTTCACACTGGTATTCTTGGCACCCAGAATAGAATCTGACAAATAGTAAGTGCTTAATAAATCCTCAGTGAATAAATGAACAAAAGAGGCAATATCCAACAACAAATAGGCCTCCTCTGAGGGAACCATGTGGACCTGATTTAGAAGAGTTCAGAGTGGATGCAAAGTATAGCATAGGGAATATAGTCAATAATATTGTAATCACTATGTATGGTGTCAGATGGGTACTAGACTTATCGGGGTGATCAATTTGTGAGTTTTATAAATGTCTAATCACTATGTTGTACACCTGAAATTAATACAATATTGTATGTCAACTGTAATTGAAAAATAAAAAATTATTAAACTTTATATATTATATATTATCTATATTACACATATATAATAGAAGAGTACAGAGTGAAATCACAGGACCCTAACGCTTGTTCAGAGGGGAAGATGTTGCTTCAAAGTGGGGTTTCCTCCAACTGGGTGGGCTATTTCCTTACCACCATGTTACGTGGGAAGAGGTGGACTGGATCCTCCCAGCCTAGGGAAGGTAGATGCTAACAGTGATTAGTTTTGTCTTCTCTGGATAGGGAAATTGACAGACAAGGAAACTTACTTAAGGCTTGGGCAGCCTCTCCCCAAGAAAATCCTGTTAGAATGGCAAAAAGGGCAATACTTTAAGTATTACACCCTGGCCAGACTAAGCGAGAAAACTTTCAGCACAGAGGGTCCAGGTGAAGACTTGCCTCCTCAGGGACAGAGTGCTTGCCTGTATTGGAGCCCTCAGGACCTCCCAAGGCTGGAAACGTCTAGCATACACCCAACTCATGGAGGATCCAAGATGACTTGAATGAGGTACTCTGAGTCACAGAAGTGATGGGCAATTCTGGGATAGCTTCCTATAATTATAACTTCCACTCCCTCCTCCATGACCAAATTTAAATTGCAAATAGGAATAGATGACAAAAAAAAAAAAAAAGATGACAGTGACTATTAGATCAGCATGGTATAGTGGAAAACACATGGGCTTTGGGGTCAGAGATATCTGGGTTCAAATTCTATCTCTTTTACTTACTGGCTTCATGATCTTGGGAAAGTCGCTTCACTTATCTGAATCTTAATTTCTCCATCCAAGAAATAATTACCTTTGCGAAGTTGTTTGGGTTTAAAGGTCTGACACACAGAAAGGGCCGAGGAATTATGGCATGATCATTAAGGTAGAAGATTTTCAGCTTATACCTCAATGTGCTAAAATACTTCATAGGCATATTAAAATACAAAGCCTGTCTTACCTTTCTACTCCCATTTCTATAAACCAGAAGTATCTGAGTCTTTTAAAGAAGCTGAATGCCTTAAAGCAGTGGTCCCCAACCTTTTTGGCATCAGAGACCTGTGTTCCTATGACAATCTAATGCCTGATGATCTGCTATAGAGCTGAGGTGATGAAGTTAGCACTGGGGAGCAGCTGCAAATACAGATGAAGCTTCGCTTGCTTGCCTGCCATTCACCTCTTGCTGTGTGGCTCAGTTCCTAACAGGCCATGGACCGGTACCAGTCCATGGCCTAGGGGTTAGGGAACCCTGCCTTAAAGTAAGAAGTTGATTTCAAGTGAATTTGGGTCAAGGTTGATATTCAACATATCATTAGTGTACTTTAAGACTTGGAAACACCTGTGATCCATGATGGAACTAAAAGGAGACCTAATTCCAAGGGTTAGAAGGTTACCAGGAAGTAGCAGAGTTTTAAAGTGTCAGACTGAAACAGGACTTTAGAGATTAAGTCTAACCAGTGGAGTGGCAATCTAGGCCAGTTCAACTTCTCCATAGACAAATGGAAAACTGTGAGTCCATGAAACTATGATAATTACTGCTTCACGTCATTCGGTTTCTTCAAAGCCTCTGTGTTCTAGCCTTTTTTCAGTGACATCTTACATATCCCCTCAAGCATGGGTAATTGTTTGCCGTGAGAGATGACACATGTTTTCTATCACATGAATAAAGAAGCTAAAAAAGCCAGTCTGAGAAAAATAACAAATCAGTTGTTAAGAGAAAAGAATTTTGCTGGTTTATTCTCTGTCCTGGGAAAGCCTAGGAGCATTCTTGGTTACGGGTTCAAAGTGATGTGCCCATATCTGTAATAATACTTATTTTTATACTTGTGTCAATTTTAGTTGGATTTTGTTACTCATAACATCATTATTAAAAGTGTTTATAAACACTTCTCTGAATGCGTTACAGAAGAGCTATCACATCCGTCCCCTGAAATAACGCTCTTCTCAAAGTAGCTTGCACAGAACACACAAGAGTCCTGTCTAATATAGCATATGACACAATGATACATAGCAGCAGCTTTCTGGCAATGATCACTATTATTATTAAAGATCATTTGTTACAACTCTTGCCATTGGTACCAGTCCAAGAAGATCATATCCTTAGCCTCACTGGGGCACTCCTGAAACTCAACTGTCAATGTGGTCCTCAGATATAGTTTGGGGTTGGTGATAAGTCCTTAATCTTCGCTACTGATTATATGTATGGAACACATCTGTTCCCACTTCATTCATTCATTCGTTCATCTATTTACCTATTCACTCTATTCGAAGTGCCACAAAATAAGAAAAAGAGTTTCCTATAAGTCAAATCATCTGACGACAAGAAACAGGGATTCTTCAACTTCCCTGAAGGAGCCTCCAGTGGAAGCCACTTGGGAGTGAGAGAATGGATTTGGGGTGGGGTTCTATGAAGGAAGACTCATTAGATCTCTGCAATTAGAGTTTTCTCGCCTCTGGACAGTGCTTAGATGTCTATTGGGTACTTTACAAGCCTGAGCTGTTCCTGTCTATTGGGTACTTTACAAGCCTGAGCTGTTCCATGTCCTGCCTGACCTCATATCAGCCTCCTGGCCCTCTCTGCATTTTGCCTGACATTAATTACTCTGTAACAGCTGCTGCCTCCTCCTCTGGTGCTGCCCCAAACCGGGCCTGCCTTCCAGCTGGCTTCATAAGAGTAGGCATCTAAAGGGCTGGAAGAAAATTTCTGCTTGTCTTTGCAGAGGGGCGTTTTCCCTGATAGCAAGACCTCTTTGAGTTGCAGAGTCTCTTTTCTGTAATCCTTGCCATCAGCAGTGGCCTTTTCTGCTGTTTTGAGTTCAAAATTGCCAGAGATAGCTGGAGCAGCAGCACACAGCACATAAGGAATGTGTCCTTGGAGGTGGATCACTTTTATCAGGCAGGGAACCAAAACACTACTCATTCTGCCTCTCCTGGGAGTCACAGCCATAAAAGCACAAACTTCATGGAGAAGTTAGGCAGCTACATTAATATGTTCGAAAATGCCCCATCAAAGGCATTAGGGCAGGGAGTGGCCCTGGGCCAGTGCCATGGCAAGAGTCAGTGCTCAGCCTACAGGCTGGAGATGCCCCTTCTCAGGGCTCTGCCAGCAGCCCTGGGGGTGTGGTGTTGCTGGATGTTTTACAGGGGTGGGACAAGGAAACCAGGGAGGAGCAAATGCTCCTGGGCCTGGGACTGTTGATTCCTGGTGGCCCAATGCTATTCTCAGGACTGAGATAGTTCTACTTACAGAAGCGGGGCCAGGGCACGAGGGTCACAGGCAGGTCAGATCAGGGAGAGCAGTTTGCTTGAAGCAGCCTGAGCCCATGTGGCCAGGATGGGGAATCAAAATCATCCTCCAAACCAGCAGCACAATCAGAATGGACTAAAGTGAAAGAGACAAGCCCAGTTCAAATGAAAACTGTGGACAGCAACTTGTGAGGGAATCTCCCTTTCTAGTGGGCTTGTGTAATTGTGGAGGTGGTAGCAGAGGGCTTAAAGCAGCTGCACAGGCTGCACAGATGGAATGCTGAGTCTGGAATCGGTGGAAGGGGTGTCTGCAATTTGCTAAGGCTGTGGAAATGTGCGCTGAATTGGATACCTGATGTAGTTGGCTGTCCTTACTCTAAAACTTTGTCTTACGTGGATCTGTGGAATTTTTTTTTTTTTTTGCTTCCTTTATCTGTGATAATGAAATGTGGACTGTTGTCACAGGAAAAGCACCTATGAAATTTGCAAACCTATAAACAACTCCCCTCTTTTTAGGTGCTCTTCCTCAGGTGTAACAGAGGCTCTGGTATCTCCACTATGTTGAGATGCAGGCTTGCTAGAGCGTAGGCAGCATTTGTTCTATCAGCATCTGTGTGGCTTCTGCAACCTGCCAATTCACCAATCAGGTGGTGCTTGTTTGGTTAAATGTCTTCCATCTTTTCTCCACAGCTGCTCTAGGATGTCTTTCTTGAGTATTTTTTTGTCATGTATTCTAATCATTTTGTCCTTTACTAGAAGGACAAAATGAAAAGGAAAACTCTGTTTCTTTAAATTTGTTGTTTTTTTTTTAACACACAAGTCATAGTGAGCTGTGATAAACTTGAGAAAAACTATATTATACACATTTTAAGGGATACCTAACTATTGGCTAAATCTGAAAAAAATAGTGTCATGCAAATAAAGGACCTAGTAGTAAAGAGGCCTAGATTCTAGTCCCGTTTGAATCTGCAATTAACAGAATGACCTCTGAAGTCACTTAGTCTCTTGGGGCTTCACTGATCAAATAAGAGGTTGACTAGAGCAGCGCTTCTCACACTGTAATGTGTACGTGGAGTACCTGGGATCTTGTTGAAATGCAGATTCTGATTCAGTTCTGGGACGTGGCCTGGGAGTCTGCATCCCAGACAATGTTGCTCTGCTTTTCAGACTTGAATAGCTAAGGCTTAGACGACTTGTAAGGATCTCTCGAACCCAGCTATGGATCAGAATCTCCTTGGAAGTTTAAAAAGGACTCATAGAAAATACGGGAGCCCAGTCTCTACCTCTGGAGAGAATGAGATAATCTATCTGGGATGGGCCAAGGCATCAGCCTTTTTTCAAAGGCACTTCAGGTCATTCTGGCACACTGTTGGTTGAGTGTTACTATGATGAGCAATAAGAGTCTATGAACAAATGTGTATACACAGACATACACACATATGCGTAGAATACATATGTGTGTACATATGGGTATGCATACACACATACACACACATGGTAAGAGTGTTTCTTTTCAGAGGGGAGGGAGGTTGGGGGGCTGGGAGAATGGAGTGAAGGGTTAAAGAAATACAAATTAGTAGTTGAGAGTTGGTCACACAGATGGGGAGCATGGCAGAGAGAATGCAGTTAGCATTAATATGATGGCTAGGTGGAGGGCCAGGGGAGGGAGGG
The DNA here is from genome assembly GCF_000325575.1 of Pteropus alecto. NCBI lineage: Eukaryota > Metazoa > Chordata > Mammalia > Chiroptera > Pteropodidae > Pteropus > Pteropus alecto. The sequence continues at coordinate 2,376,970 of NW_006494611.1, read as the reverse complement.
AACAATTGGGGGGATCGTTCTATGAACTATACAGATGTCTAACCAATGTACTGTATAATTGAAACGAATTTAAATAAATAAATTTAAAAAAGAGTGTTCCTTTTTATTCTTTTTCAGAGAATGAAGAAAATTAGAATCTTCCCCCTTTCTGCTTGTGATGTGTGAATAGGGATGGCAGAGAACGATCAGACAGCAAAATGATTGTCAGCCCAAAAGCCACAAGAGTAAACAAGACCAGCCCTTTGCCTTGTGTAACCCATTGACTGTCCAGACAGGCACGAACCATTGTAAGGCAGTGCTCCCGAGACAGGCTACTTAATGCAGAGCTCATCAGCCAAATAGGGCCTGTCAGATCTTGGGCCGTGGCCTGACCAAGATTTTAAACTAAAACTCCCTCTGTCTTTATACCTAAGTAGCTAACACTATAAACAAATAGGGTTAAGCCACCTGCCAGTTCATCATTTGGGAACTTTATTCTAAGCTTGGAAAAGTTGAATACACTTACCATAGACCAGACACCTGCAATAAAAGGGGAAAAAAAGGTTTCCACTGTTTATTCAAACTGAAGAAGGAGGTTCAAGTGTCTGATTTCCATTGCACCATTCATCAGAAAAGCAAAAACAAGAGAAAATGGCTTTTCGAAACCACAGCTGTTTTCAAGGATGGTGAATTAAAAAAAAAAGAAAGAAAACACTGTAAAGCCAAGACCTCTGCTGAAAGAGTAAATGGCCCATTTGTTGAACAGCGCCCTTGAAGAGTTTGCTTCAGGTTGGGCCTGGGGTGACTTGGGAAGGAGGGGCCGAATGGCTTATCTCAAATTGTGATAAGAATTTGGACTTGGGAGGCGGTGGTGATTGGAAAGGGGAGAGGAGGAGAGAGAGCCCTGAGCAAGGCCAGGACGTCCCCAACTAGATGTGGGTATTGAGCTATGCCCAGTGCCAGTTGTCTGAGCGGCCCTTTGAGGACAGGTTGTCTACACGAGTGTCAGCTGTTATAACTTCTCCCTACAGCAGCCTAGGTTGCTTCACAGGATCACAAGTGAAAGGGCTGGTCCCATGGGCATCATACCAGGGCCAGGATAAAGGAACACTCCCCTGGGTCAGGACGGGGTGGGGGAGGGGGGTGTAGAATGGAGAGCCCAGATTCCAGTGGGGCTGGGAATCAGAACTGAAGGAGCTGTGAGCACAATTCTTCCTGTCCTGTCCCATTTGCAGAAATCTCAGGAGAGCCCTGGACTTTCCACAGGACGAGGAACTGTGATTCGGACCTGTCTTATCTAGCCCTTAAAGGGGCAAGGCTCCCCCAGCCAACATGAGGGCCACATTTCAAGTCAGACTTATTGAATGATGTGATGGAAGAAATGATTAAGATTATGCATTTTCCTCATGCCTGTGCTTTGAACTATTACCTGTTTATGGGCATTTGGAAGTAGTTGAACCCAAAGTGTATAGAGCATGGCTTATTTTAATGAGTGGCTAGGATGAGGGGAATTGTTGACTTGCTACTTGAGAAAAATGATTTATTGGGAATTTAAGCTCTGAGAGACTCAAAGGCTACTAGACTGCACTTCCTCAGTGTTATGACTTTGGCAACTTGTGGGAACCCTGACCTTGATATTTGTCCAGGGAGGTGCAGGGCTTTCGTCCCAAACCACACAACTGAAGACTGTACTCATTTTCCATTTCTGAATGCTCAGAGATCAGCGAAGTCACAAGTTTTGAAGAGTTAGAGTTATTTGGCAGAAAGAAATCGCAGTCTTGGAAAAAGTTTAATAAGTTTGAATCATGCTTAAAGTTTCTGTAGCTGCTGTTGGGATTTTAGGAAAAGATTTCCATATAGGTCAGAAATTTCCTAGGAAAATTAGTTTCCTTAGTTATGAATGTGAATTTAAAACACACAACGAAAATAATGCACTAAAGCATTTTGCACCCAGGGCATGGTCCAGGGTGTTGGTAGCAGGGCTGCGGTACAGGACTCTGCTGAGGGGGCCCATTGAGATTGAAATCCTGGCTGAGCTCCACTCCCCCACACCCCTGAGTGGGGCTGCATCTGCTGGGGAGGAAGGCTGCCTTTTTCTAATGCGCCTGCTCAGATGGGGCACTTTTTCCTACTTTACACAAGGGTGGCGTATAAGCAGGCAATTGAAAGACCTTAGCAAATGATGCCACATGATGGTGGGACTCATTTTCTCCTAACAGGGTGGAATATCCCCATGCTGGTGCCCCACTGAGGGAGGCCAGAGGTGTGTCTCAGTATGAATCCCTTTGGACTGATCAGTTCTCAGTTGCCTTGGGAAAATGAAAATACGTTAGCAGACTTGTTATTTAACTCTAGATGGCACGCTTCCAGATGTTCCTGAATTTGCACGGGCTTGCCTTATCAGCGTATTACATTTTCAAGAGCTTAAAGATAAAAATGTATCATGCCCGTGTGGCAGCCGAGGGTCTTTGGAGTTTTGGACACCAGACTGTAAGCTCCGTGTGGCACGGGCCTGGTTCCATCCTGTTCAGTGCTGCACATTCTGCCTTTAGCACACTGTTTGCTATAGAGCATGCACTTGATAAATGTATTTAAATTGAAGAATGCATGCATGGTGCCCCGTGGAAGCAGGCCGGAACAGACGAGAGAAGGCAAACTTCACGTGGTGATTGACCAAAGACATTTATTTGGGGGAACATTTCAAACAATTCTTGCTTTAAAAGGATTTTTCAGTGAGCTGGGTATTGTGTTAGTAGTAGAGCTAAGAGTCAATAAAACTTTATGGTTATATGTATTTAAGCATCAAAGTGTCTTTATTGATGATAGAGTTGCCTGAGAAACATGTGTGTAGGGCATTCACTATTTTGTTGAGTACCTACGATGCTTGATACTAGGGAGGGGCAGGTGTCCAAGGCACAGTTTCTGTCCTCACATTGCACACCAGTGTAGTGGAGGAATGGGCACTGGAACAGATGTTTCTAATAAGGGGTGTCAAATGCCATGGCAGAGGTGCTCAGGGTTCTATGTGAGCAAATGGGAGGCATAGCTAACCCAGCCTGAATGAGATGAGGGAAGACTTCCTGGAGGAAGTGGCCTTTCTGAATCCCTCTCAATATAGTATATGGTTCCTTTGGATTGGGTGGGTTGTAGCTTTTCTATTCTCATTCTTGTAAGATGTGGTCCCACTAGAAGTTTTGTCCTGGGCTTGGCCATCCCCACTTCCATGGAAAGAAGCTCACATCTGGGAGAAGCCTACACCTGAAAAAAACTTTACCACTTCCTCTCCTGCAGCTGCTACTTGACCCATTGCCGAGGAGACCAGAATTACATTTAAATATCTTTCTCTTAACACAAACCACAATTTGTTGACAAGAGCCTTGTGCGTAGTGATTTTAGAATTAAAAATAACCACTTATTTAAATGTTTTAGCTATAACGTTTTCTGATTCTAAACCAGTCACATTCTCAGATTAAGAATCTGATTTAATGTTGTGAAGCTCAGAATCTTCCTTTCAAAGATAAGAATTCAAATAAATGTGTTCCATTCCTTAGTGTTTAATTTTGTGAAGGATAATAAGACAGGAAGACATTACAAAAAGTGAGACCCTCTGTCCTTGTTGGTGGTAGTAAAATAAAGAATAAAAAATTAATTTGGGTTTGGAAAGTATCAATCAATTGAATAACAGTAGTCTCATTTTAAATAGAGCTTATAGTACATATGTAATTATCTGTTGGGTGTACCCACATCCTGTTCTTGCTTAGGATGAATTTTGAAGGGAGAAAAATTTAAACTTACTGGTTATTAAAACGAGAGGGTAATAATATTCTAGATAGCAGGTGGTCCTCAAGGCACTTATTGGTTGGTTCATAGAGAGCTCAGCTGCTTGGAGAGGTAGGACTGTGGTCACCAGCTGAAGTGGGGAAATAAGACATGATGGTTGGCAGAAAATCCAGTTACCTACAGAGCATTTCCATCTGCATGACCCTGTACACTTCAAACTCAACCCTAAAACTAAAACTAAACCCATCCTCTTCCACCTTAAACCTACTCTGCCTCCTGTGCCCCCACATTGGTAAAGGATGTCACCATCTATCCAGTTGCCCAGAGTAGAAACTTGAACATTTTCCTTTATTTCTCTCTTTTCTTCTTTTTCTTGCCCTTCACTTCTTACTTCTAAGAACTTAACAAATCCTGTTGGCTCTATCTTTTAAATATTACTGGAATTTGTTCACTTTTTTTCCATCCCTATGGCTACTTCCCTATCTCAGCATTCATCATCTTTCACCTGGCTTGTTGGAAGGTAGCGGATTTCTGATTTCCCCATCCCCCGTCTTACCCTATTCCAAGCCATCCTCCATGCAGCATCCAGAGCTGATCTTCTTAAAGTACCCATCTAATTGTCACTCCCTTGCTTAAAGCCATTCAGTGGTCCTATACTGCTGTCCAGTTAATGTCCAGGGTTCTATGGCTTACATAGCCTTTCAGGAGCAGGCCCTGGTGGGGGCATCTCTCCAACTTTGTCTGTAGCCCACCCCAACTTCCATGCTACAGTCAGTTTCCTTCAGGTTTTTGAATCCTTCTCGTTCCCTCTTGCCTTGAAGCTTTTTCTCATATTCTCTCTTATGTTTGAAATACTTAACAATCTTCTACTTATCTTTCATATTTCAACTTAGATGTGACTTCCTTTATTGAAAGCTTTCTTTGACTTCCTTAAGTCTACAGCAGGTTTCCCTTTTATAGGCTTCCATACTAGATGTCCTTCATCGTTGCCCTTATTCTGGTTGTCATTTCTTGTCTAAGTCCTCAAGTGGATGAGGAAACACCTGAAGATGGGGCTCTCTCAGTCTCAGTGGTATATCTTCAGTAATTACCATGTAGCTGGTGCTCAATAAATGTTTGTCTATGCTTCCTGGGGAGTCCAAAAGAGAAGATTGCTCTCAGAAAAATTTGATAGCAAATATCTTATGATTAAAAAAATTTAAAGGAATTTTGTTCCCAACCCTATCTACATTCTGTCTTCCAAGTGCTGTAAAGTTTTGACAATGAGTGTGTGTAATGGGATAGCCTGGTATGGTAGAAAAAGCCCCAGACTTGGCCAACATTTGTTGAGCTCTTACTACATGCCAGCACATTACAGATATTAATCCTCATACTCATTTTAATCTTCATAATAGTTCTACTGGGTATGTACTGTTATCTTCATTTGGCAGATGAGGAAATTGAGGCACAGAGAATCAGACCTCCGATCAAATTCATGCTCTGTCACTTATTAGCTGTACGACCTTGGGCAAAAAAATCTTTCCTTCTGAACTTTCATCCCCTGAGCTATAAAGTGGAAATGGCACTGCTGACAACTTCCAAATGTTTAGTTTTGTAGTTTTCTTACACACATTGGCCTTCCATAGGTCAATTTTGAAGGCTGCTGATACACTGTTGTATATCAGTGGACAAATGAACATGAGCTGCAGCATGGTGACCTTCCAGCCCACCAGTTATTAGTTCAGCTTTAGTAGCATAGCCAGCATGTTTGTTCATTTAAATATTTTATTGTAATTTCCCCTTATTGTATTATGAAACTGTGTGGAAAATTAAAATAAAACTTCTCATGCTGGCGATTAGTAAGAATAACAATTAATAAGAACTGTACTGGTTATTAAACAATTGTTTTTCAGCTTTAAACTCACTCGTATATCCTGTTTTGCGATGCAGGGGCTGGGACTCTAGAAACCACGTTTTTCTTTTGTCAGCTCCTTCCTTTTAGGATCTGTCAATAAGGGACATTAGAGGGAGATCACAGGGCTAGATGAGAAAGAAGGGACTTACTCTTTCCTCTTTGCTTCTGGTTAATTTCTGGTTGGCTTCCTGTTCTTGTTATTAGCATTCAATAGTGTTGCTTCTTCACTCCAGCAGAGGCAGTTCATTCCAGAAGCAATTTGTTATGGGTTGGATTGTGTTTCCCTAAAATTCATATACTGTAGTCCTAAACCCCAGTACCTCGGAATGTGACCTTACTGGGAGATAGGGTCTTTACACAGGTAATCGAGTTAACATGTGGTTATTAGGATGGGCCCTAATCCAATGACTGATGTCCTTGTAAGAAGAGGAAATTTGGACACTGAGATACGCTTAGAGGAAAGACAATGTGAAGGGCCATTGGAGAAGATAACCATCTACAAGCCGAGGACAGAGGCCTGGAACAAATCCAACTTCACAGCCTTCAGAAGGAAGCAATCCTGATGACAATGTGAGGACTTCTAGCCTCCAGAACTATGAGACAATAAATTTCTGTTTAAGTCACACACAGTTTGTGGTACTTTGCTATGGCAGCCCTAGCAAATAACTTGCAGTTCAATCTAGTTGGGTTTTACCAACTTGCAAAGACAACAAAATTATATCCCTATCAAGACACCAGCACAGCTGGCAGCCACTCTCCTCAGAAGTCTGGGTCTTAATCCATTGGGACTCTTCTCCAGGCTTCTAAAAGTTAATAATTCCAACCTCTTGCCCTTTTTCTCCTACCTGTATGAACTGCTTCCTGCTGTTGCTACTTCTGTGAGAACTTAGGGTTCTTTTTGCCATTTCAGTTACTTAATTAACAATTCTTTATTACCTAGTTAAACATTACCTAGTTAAATATTTTCACTAGGTATGTTAACATACCTAGTGAAAATAACTGGAGCTTTGGGGACAGTTTCCTGTTGGCAGAGCATTGGGGGATGACCCAGGCCTGGCAGAGCTGTTGGTGGGTCTGAAAGGAGGGGCATTGAGCCAAAAAGAATTATTTTCAAACCTTAAAAGCTAAAGCCTTGCTAGGTTTTAGACTTGCTTGGGACCAATCAACCCTTTCTTCTTTCCTATTTCTCCCTTCTGGAATGGGAATATCTATCCTATGCTTATCCTACCATCACATTTTGGAAACACATTACTTGTTTGGTTTCGTAGTTGACAGGCAGAGAGGAATTTTGCCTCAGGATGAATCATACCTCTAGTCTCACCTACATCTGATTTAGGTATTTAGATGAGAGTTTAGACTTTAGACTTTAGAGTTGATGCTGGAATGAGCTGAGAATTTGGGGATGTTGAGATGAAATGAATGTATTTTGTATGCAATACGGACTAGGATTTTTGGGGGACAGAGGCAGAATGCTATAGACTGAATTGTATTCCCACAAAATTCATATGTTGAGAGCCCTAATCCTTTCTGGCATAGTCTTGTCCTTGCCGTGTTGGGTACCTCTCCTCCGATGCTAGGGACAAGAACTGTAAAACTCTCAAATTTAGCACAATAGAGACAACGATGGCAATTTTTAAGCAAACCGAGAAAGGCAGATTTTGTTTTTTCATTTGAATGTACCTTAAACTTAAGCCTATTTGTCAAGTGTTCAATTGTTAAGGAAAAAAACTAAACTGAAGAACATAATAAAATATATAAAAGGAGTCATATAATTTAGGGTACCTAATTTTCTCATAGTAGTTTACATGTTCCCCATTTTGTTTCAGAGTTTTTCTGTTCACATGTTGGCCTCATTAGGTCAGGAGCTCCTTGAGGGCAGGGCTGGGGGATTTTTAGTCACCTCTGTATTTCCTACTGTCCAGCACTGTGGATGGCTCATGCCTGGCATTTAATAAATACTGATTAAACTTAAATTCTGGAAAAGGGCCTGTTTCAACTCCCCATCATCAGTTTCATCTCAGACCTGTCGACGGCCCAGGATAGAGCCTGTGGAGAAAGGGGCAGCCTTGTGAAAGGAGTGTGCTTTGTCCAATTTAGATATAGAAATGACTTTCCATTAAGGTGGGTTATTTTGAGAGGGTTAGACATGATTTACATGTCAGTCAGTCAGTGGCCAAAATGGTTCTCAAGTCTGGAGGGAATTTATGTCTCTGCTTTTTATTTGCGTAGAGTTTGAAACTTTCGTTATTTAATAATAGTATAATAGTTTTTTTTTTTTTTTTTTTAGCACTGCTGTGTGTCAGGTGTGGTGTTAAAGACTTTGCATAATGAACTCTCATTTAATAACCACAACAATGTTATGGGATGGATAATCCGTCTCATAGATGAAGAAACTGAGGTTTCACAAAATTTAGCAAATTGCCCAAGGCCACACGATGGGAAATATAATAACTGGGATTAAAATTTAGGTCTTTCTGACTCTAGATTTTGGCCCTTTTCAATAGTCTTCTGCTTATCCACTCAAGTGGAGTCCCTAGACCCTGAGAATGGGGTGATGGCTCTCTTCTCTCTCCACACTGGAAAACTTTCTCAAAGTATAACATTCAAATCTCAATTTTCCTTCCAGGAAATTGATGGCTAAATTTTCCAGTCCCCAGTTAGAACTGGTTAATACACCTTCCCCTTCTCACACACCTTGCTAAAGGAGTCGATTTGCAAAGTGGCGATGCGATTCAGAAACAAGCAGAGAATATCTTTAAGAGCCACCACTTTCAACACCTCTTGCTATATTTGGACCCGGAAGGGTTAATATGATGATTGACTATGTTATGGATAGACTATTGGTTGTATAGGGCACCTTTTAATAATATTTTCTCTTTTCGTCCACAATACTGAGCAGCAGTGTTGTTAGCTCAAACTGGGGTTTGTCTGAAAGTCCTTCCTAAATGGTTTTGGAATGTGCCGAAATGTTTCTACATACTTTTTTTTTTTTTTTTTATTTTTAAAACAAACTCTGGCCAGTTTTATTAAAGAAAAAATGTGCATGATTTACTTTTTACCAATCTGTTCTGGCATGCTTCTAATGATATCAGAATCACCTGGATCAATGATAGCCAGTGTGCATACTCTGTAGTATTTTCCACATGTGGTGCCCAATTCAACAGTATTGCCACTGTGGTGATAGATACCAGTCTTGGCCAATGTGCTATAGTACTCTATTTCAGATTTGCTCAAGGCTGGGCAGTCGTTGGTGAGGATGACCAGTTTTGTTTTGCCTTGTCTGATCATTTTCAGAGTCTGTTTGTACCCCAGTGTGTTCTTTCCACTTTTCATGACAAGTTGGAGCTACTTGTTGATTGACTCCAGTGACTTTTTCATCTTCTTTGCAGCCACTACCTTCCTGCTTTAGGTGTGGGTTGGCCCCCTACCAAGAGCAGCCACCAAACTGGCCAGGGAGTGAGAAAGGTTGCTTCTACATATTTTTTAAGAATCATAAAAAAATCAGAGCTATTGGATTATATTTATTTTATCGAGTTTCTGGGATGTTAAGTCTAGAAGAACTTAGGTTAATTAAGGAATCTCTGGATAATTTGGGTGATATACCCATGGATATACATGAAAGCTTCTCTTGCAATGGAGATACAGAAAAGATTTTTTTTAACCCAATTTTTCTTTTCTTTTCTTTTCTTTTTCATCTCTCATCTAAAGGTGTATTGAAATTCTGTTTCTGTATCTTGAAATTTCAAACGGACTCAATCATGTTTCTTTACTCTAGATGAAATGTTCTAAGGGTGAGAAGGCCATCTGGCTGTTTCAGATTGAGATGGATTGGAAGTCCCCTTTGCCCACCTCCCTTGCCCCATGCTATGCCTTGGTCTTATCCTCAGCCGATCAGGTTCACACTTCAATTCTAATCGTTCAACCAGAGGTGACTATCTCTGTCGGATTTATTTTCTCAATTGGAGGTTGTTAAAAGATTGAGACCCTGGGGAGGCAATGGCATGGGTGCAGAAGTGCAGTGGTGTCCTGTCCCCTGTACTAGCAGTGTCAGTGGTGCAAACTACAGCATCTTATACTCAGGGATGAGGAAAGCGGCATCCTGACCAGGCTGATCCTTCAGGGTGATTTTCAGTCTCTTCTCAGCTGCATTTCTTTAAGCTTTGTTCTTCAGCCAAGCTAGAGATTTTGTATTCCCCATAAACCCCCTAAACATTAAATTTTTTTTTTGCCAGTAAATATTGTTTAATGAATGAGTAGATGAATGAAGCAAGTGTTCTTTAACTGTTTTATGGAGATAGAAATTTTCTTCAGTGGAAATTCAGTCATTCGAGTGAGGTACAAAGCAGTCCTTTGGATATATATATCTCAATACCACCAGAAGTATTTAAATTTAAAAATAAAAGTAAAATTTTATCAATTTAGCATCTTCTTTCTCTGGAAGTTCTTATGTGCAGATCACTCACTCAGACATGCTTGTGTGCAAGTTGGTGTTATTTATTAAGTTTTAGATGTGCAGCTTATTGTTATTTCAAGGGAAGAAATCTGGGGACATCTCTCACTCTGCCATGCTTCTGATGTCACTTGCCCATTTAAAATTTTAAATGTAAAAGAATAGTGTAATGAGCTTCCATATACTCTTTGCTTTATCTCTCTCTTTAGATAAAACATTTTCTTTGCCGAACCATTGAAAGAACCATTGATGCTTTACCCTTTACCTCTTAAGTACAGGGACACTCTCCTACATAATCACAATGCCATCTCACATGCAAGAAATGTAATCTTCATATAATATCACTGAGTACAGTCATTATTCAAATTTTCCTTAGTCCTTAAAATGGCTGTTATAGCTATATTTTTTGGCAATGCAATCAAACCTTTAATATAATTTTATGCTCGATTAATCGATACATAAACTGAAAATGTCTTAGATTATTTCAAATATCCCAGGACTCAACTTTGGTTAACTTTCTATTTGAAACTCAAGACCATACTTAATACCATTTCATCTAATGATATTTAAAAACATGTGACATTTGATGTTAATACTTTTGGAACTCTGGATTACCCTCTGCCCAATATTTCCAATTTTTAAAACTAGAAAGAAAACTTTTTTGTTTTAGCTGTTTTTGTCATTGTTGCTGTTTTTTTTTTTTTAACGTGTTAACCGTTTTTAAGTGTAGAGTTCAGTAATTTTAAACCATTTCATCTAATGATATTTAAAAACATGTGACATTTGATGTTAATACTTTTGGAACTCTGGATTACCCTCTGCCCAATATTTCCAATTTTTAAAACTAGAAAGAAAACTTTTTTGTTTTAGCTGTTTTTGTCATTGTTGCTGTTCTTTTTTTTTTAACGTGTTAACCATTTTTACGTGTAGAGTTCAGTAATTTTAAGTTTATTCACATCGTTGTGCAACAAATCTCCAGAACTCTTCTCATTTTGCAAAACTAAAACTCTGTATTCATTAAACTATAACTCCCCATTCCCCCTCTTCCCAGCCCCTGGCAACCACTATTCTGTTTTCTGTCTCTGTGAATTTGACTATTATAGATACCTCCTAGTAGAATCATGCAGCATTTATCTTTTAGGGATTGGCTTATTTTACTTAGCTTAATTTCCTCATCCAGGTTGTAGTATATGACAGGATTTCTTTCATTTTTAAGGCAGAATAATGTTTTATTCTACATACATACACCTCATTTTGTTTATTCATTCATCTGTCAGTGGACTCTTAGTTGCTTCCACCTTTCGACTATTGTGAATAAGGCTGCTATGAATATGAATATGGGTGTTGTTTTTATTTTTAAATCTAGGAACTAAACAAGAATTAAACACCCAGTATTGTGTTAATATATTAAGTGTCTTCTAAAAATCAGCTAGTGCTGACTTGTTGCTAGTCACCAAGGACTCAGACTCTACTCAAATGTGCATGAGATGGCATAGCTTTCTTGTACGTGATAGAGCTTGATTTATAAACCAGATGCTAAAAGCATTAACTCATAGTGGGTGTTGGTGAGTTTAAATGCTGCCTCCCACTTCTGTTGTTTCCTTGCATTAGCCTTCTTCTCTGGGCTTTTCTCCATCCTTATATCCCTCCTCATTGTGCCTCAGGGAAAATGGTGAATTAGGAAATTGAAACTGTGTGTGTACATGGCCCAGTGCTCTGATTTGCACCTCTTGGGGTGAGGTGGGTTGGGGACCAGCCCTGGTTCAATGTTGCTACGACTGGGTGAATAATCTGTTGATTATTCAGTCTGACTCTCCAATTTAGCTACCACTTATGTGGTCCTCATCTCTTCATTCTTTGTTTCGCTTCTCAGTTGGTTTGTCTCCAGGATGACGGAGAAAGATTGCTGTTTATTGGGCTCCTTAAAACACCTCAGTTATCAAGGAGACACCTGGATCCTAACCTTGGCCATTCACCTGCACAGTAGACCCCCTCCTGTTGCATTTGTCTGCTCAGGACGTCAAGTTACAATTTGGAAGACAGCTAGGTCTGTGTAGACCCCTGTAAAAGAAACATGGTGTTGACGAAGCGATATTAGCATTTAACTGATTGGGCTTTCCACTCTTTTAGGGACATTCCTATTGAGGTCACTAATTCCAGCTGTGAGAAGTAGAGTTCTCCCCTTGCTACCAGCACAGGGAACATCTAACTCTTTTTAAAACCTCTGTTTAGAAAAAAAATATCGTTTATTGCTGAAGACTTAAGAAAAACAGAAAACCACAAAGAATAAAACAAAAAACACACAAAAACTTATCACTCAAAGATGACCACTTTTAGTGTTTTGGTATATCAGTTAATATCTCCAACCCAAATTTCTTTGAGCTCCAGACTATATATCAAATATCTCACTTGAGAGCACTTACATCTTGAATGTCTCAGACTCCAGACTCAGCATGACCAAGAATAAACTCATATTGTTCTCCCCCAAACCAGTTCCCTTCCCAGTGTTCTCTGTGTCAGAGTGTTGGTACCTCTATTCATCATTTCACATTAGAAACCTGGGCCATCCTTGAAAATTCCTTTTCCTTTATGAAGGAATGGAATAAAAATTCATTCCATGTGTAATCCATCACTAAATCCTCTTTATTTTAACTTTCATATAGGCTTAAGATTCATCTGCTTGTTTCTGTCCTCAGCACTACTCCTCAGTCTGTGCTGCCACCACATGCCATCTGAATTAGTGTGAAAGATTCCACACTGGCCTCCCTTCTCTCCTAGATTATCCATGCTGATCCATAGCAATTTGTTCTCCATACAGAGAATGATATTTCGAAGTGAAAATCTGATTATAGCTTCCATACCCACCCTCAAATGCTCCCACGATCCCTTAGTGGTAAAGACAAAACTCTTGACTTGACGTATAAGTTCCTGCATGATGTGGCCCTGACTACCTCTCTGGCCCTGTCCCACACCATTCTCTGCCTGACTTTCTTCACTCCAACCACATGGCCTTCTTTCAGTTCCTTATACGTGCTATGGTCCCTCCTACCACTGGGCTTTGCCTCTGCTGTAGCCTCTGCCTGGACAACTGTTCATGTACATACTACATACTCGTCCATCACAACTCAGTCATCAGAGAAGCCTTTGCTGACCCTGCAAGACCAGGGAAAATTGTGCCTGATAAAACGTCTCCACCAAGTGCACCTCCTGCATAGCACTTAGAATGATAGCAGTGTGTGTATTTGTTTTTTAGAGTTGATCTTCCTCACCAGACTGAGAGCTCCTTGAGAGTAGGAACTGTGTCACTTTTTGCTCTGCATTTACCCTGTGCATCTAGAACACACTCATTAAATATTTGATGAATAAGTAAATGCCTTTCTTTCTGGTCTTTCATATATACTCATATTTGCAAAAATAGGAGTATTTTTTTGCCTACCATTTTATAGCCTTTTCCTCCAACTTAACAATAAGTGTACATTTGGGGGCTGTTCTTACTAAAAAAACCCAGTCTTTGGAATTTTTGCTGTTTTCATTTTACTCCTTGACTCTTCATTTGGAAAGTCCATTTTAGAACTGGACATGGATAACGAACCTGAATTAGTACTGCCTGCAGCTATGGTACCTAACCTTTTTTCAGGACCTATCTCTATACTTCATAATATTCTTGGTCTGTGGAGGAAGGATAGTTCAGTGATTAGTGAGTGGGGGTCAGACGTATGAGCTTTATGACACTGCTCTGCTTCTGTTTCAGTGAGGCCCATTTAGATGTTTGAAACAAAGTCTCAATCAAGCTACTTGAAGAAAAGTGGGATCTAGGCAGAAACCTCTCTAAAATCCTAGAACAGAGCCCTAACTAGAGCTAGAAGGTAGGTCCAGATTCAGAGCGGCCTCAAGACTTCAGTGGCAGGAGCCCATGGTTCTCCTCCCAGTCTCAGAGTGACTTGCCTCAGCTACTCTCCACATGCTGGCTTCAGTCTCCTCTTTTTACCTCCCAGCTCCTTCTGCTTACTTACATTATTTTTACCCAGAAGTTTGGTTGGCAAATGTCTTTAGCTTGAAATGGTTCTGACTCTATCTCATGACCTCCCTTGGTGCATCATTTTGCCTCCTATTTCTGCTCTCAAATGGCAAAGTCTGTATTTCTTATTTAAAGAGAGAAAGAGAGAGAGAGAGAGAGAGAGAGAGAGAGAGAGAGAGAGAGAGAGAGAGAGAGAGAGAGAGTGTCTAATTGTCCCTTCTGATCTTTCTAAGCCAGCCATATATGTCCTTGAACTAATCTCTATATTCACTTGGCTGTCTTTGGATGGGAGCACTCACTCTAGTCCAATTAACAAGGGAGAACAGGGAAGTCAAGTGCTACCAAAAATGACTTCCTGGGAAACAGAGGATATGGGCTGGAGTTTTTCCATTAGACTAGGGCATGGGCCAATCAGATGCTATAACTAACATACCCGTTAGAGCCTGTGTGACCTGGGACAAAGCACCTGACTTCAGTTTTGATCCTTGAGTTCTTCAGTAGTAAAAAGAGGAAAGTCATCCATTTTGTCAGGTTATCAGGATAAAAAGAAATAGGATGAGGTAAAGCATACAGAACACTTAATGATACTCTTTAAAGTAGTAGTATACCTGTAACATATTAATATATTTTTCAAATTGACTCTCTAATCTGGGTTACTTCTGGGAAAAATTTCCCAGATGGATAAATTCTTCTGTGATTGTGACTCTGGGTAGAATAATATTTCTGACGCACAAGGTGGAGTGATGGGAGTGTTTATTTCCCTGGGGAAATGGTGGTCTGTGGGACCCTCTACACTGACTAAATGGAAATAATTCAAGATAACATGGGGACAATAGACAGCTTGTAGATATTAACAAAGGCCATTGTACTGGAGGAGTTTTTGGTCTGAAGCCAGAAGCCAGATTTAGACTGGAATACACATACTTTCTTTTCTACAGAGAGGTTTGAATAATAATAGCTAATGGTTACATAGGGCTTAATATATGCCAAGCATTGTCCTAAAGTTTTCACATACATTCATTCATTTCCTCCTGTTCACGGGAGATCGAGGTGAATACTATTATTACACTCCAATTTACAGATAAGGGAATGGAGGCATTGACCTGTTTTTAAAATCCTTTCAATAAACCACAATCAACTGACCTCACTTTAACCTTATGCCCATCTCTAGTCCCTTGTCCTGTGGGTACCATTTTTGGTACTGTTCCTCTAAGAACTGGTGTTTTGCTTTGCACCTCTGGCTTCCTCCCAGGGCTAACGTTCTTCCATGAATTCCAAACCTGAAGGCTGCCACTAGAGTCCTTAATATTTTTTTTTCATAGTCCAGAGATGTTTAATTTACTTTTTTTTTTTTTTACACCTGTTATGTCATGAATTCATAGGGAATGGGTTTCGCAGCTCAGGCTCCTTTCCATTTGTTTTTACAAAGTGTGGCTTCTCTGGGTGGAGCAGGCTGGAATTTCAGTTGAACCCAGGTACCTTCTCTTTGGCATCACATGTTTTTGGAAGCTATCTTAGCTCTTAGAGTGCTTAATATGCTCAGTAGACATTCTCTAGGCAAGAATTTTGCCCTTAACTTGTTTGTTTACAACAATGTCAACTGCATGGTGGGTAACATTGTAGGCTCTTCCAGTTTTGCCATGGGAACATTTGTGGGGCATCCTTTTTGGAAGAGTGCCCATTCTCTTGATGTCTACAGTATTGCCTTTCTCATAGATTCACATGTATGTGACTGAAGGAACAACTCCATGTTTTCTAGAAGGCCTAAAAAATATATAGTGGATACCTCTCTTCTTTCTCTTTTTCTTGATCATTTTGGTGAATTACTAGAAATTGGTGGTTCTGGTCAAAAAATGAAAAAGGATTTTTAATATCTTGAGCAAACCTGGACAAGAGGCAAACTGGGACAATGAGTGAGAGGTTACCTGGGGCAACTGGTTGAAAAATTAGTGTTTGTTGGGAAATTTCCTGTATAAAAAAACTAGATTTGTTCTTAGAGCAGGTGTTGAAGCTTGAAGGTGCCAAATTGGGCTGTAGAGGTGACTCCCATTGTGCGTGCGTGGAGGTCAGGCCAACACTGGGGTCTGTGGTGGAAGGGCAGCATGGCGATGAGTGTGGAGATCAGACAGAGGAGCGTCCTGATCCGGCTCTTCTCTGGCTCTTCTCTGTTCCAGTGAAGCCTGTCTGGATGTAAAAAAAACAGCTCAATCAAGCTACCTTGAGAAAAAGGGGCGTAAGGCAGAATTTTTCTGAAATCCAATAGTACAGCCTTAACTGGAGCTGGAGGGTGGTCAAGATTCAAGGTGGTCTCAGGGCCTCAACAATCTAAAGAGAAGGTGATATATCAGTTGTGTATGATAAACATTTTTCCCAAAACAAGCAAACAAACAAGCACACAAATAAACAAACAAATTATCTGTAGCGTTTACTATTTTTATAGTGTAAATATTTCTGTTATGGCCAATTTCAACCAACATGATATCACCAAACTTGAAGCTGGGAAGAAATGCATGCAACTGAATCTCTTGAATCAGTCTGAGTCCATTTCGGCACACCAAGTGTTAACTTTGATTCTTTCCTGAATTTTCCAAGTTTTCAACAGAATCAGAAAAACACACAACAAAAGTTATTTTAAAAAAAGAAACGTAAAGAAATATATGGGATGGAAGTGGTGTATTAAGGACAAGCTTCCCTGATTTTACTATTTGCTAAGGGTTGGTCTTAGCTTTTGCCATCGGTTGCTTCCATTGGCCCCTGAAACCAATTGAGGGCTTGCATCTGGTTTGGTTGGGCTCACGACTGCCTTCCAGAAGGTACTTCCGAATTTTAATTCTCTGTTGTGTGGACGTTGCTTAGAGTCACCTGGTGGGGTTTAGGGAATATCTGGCCTTCCTTAAGTTTAAGTCTGGACATTCGAGGGGGATGCTCAGGGACCAGGTTAGGTGGCCCTGAATAGAAAGTTTTGAAAAACTATGACAAGCCTTTCATCATGTTGACTAAAAATGAATGCATAGTTATATTACGAAAAGTGTGTGCTGTATGTGGAATTCATAAGAGAAAATAAAGACTTGACCTAGACCTTTTGAAAAGAATCCGTCCACATTAAGTTATAAAACAGTTGGCTCTGGACTTGGCCCTGCACTCAGATTTTGGTTTCCAGTCTCCCAGCTTAGAACACCTTGTGCTCTTTCTCATGCAACTTGCCAACTTCCTGTTTCTGATTCAGGCTGCCCCCCAGCTCACTTTGTTTGTTTGTTTGTTTGTTTGTTTTATCAAAGTATTTATCTTTTGTTATTATTATGCTGGAATATAGTTGGCAGGAGGAGTTGGTCTGAGGAGTCCAGAGCTGGACATTTAATGGGCAGGAGCCTAGGAACGTTGGGCA
Source organism: Pteropus alecto (assembly GCF_000325575.1). NCBI lineage: Eukaryota > Metazoa > Chordata > Mammalia > Chiroptera > Pteropodidae > Pteropus > Pteropus alecto. Next base: position 2,359,464 of record NW_006494611.1, on the reverse strand, counting down.
GCCTTGAATTAGACAGGGAGGAGAGACCAGGAGGGAAGTGTTTGCAGGATGGGAGTGGGAGAGGCTGGGATACTCCATCCATGAGCTGGGGATACACAGGTGAACACCTGAGGTAGAAAATGCAGGTTCTCTGTCCTCTGAGCTCTCGGGTATTAACTGGAACCAGAAGGTGGGCACAGAACAGAAGGCAAAGCTACTCTTGTTTGAAGCATGGGTGGATATTCCAATTACCTCCCATTTACAAGTAAGATACATTTAAAGTCCTAACCATGCTACTTCAGCCTGGGTTGATGGATAAGGCGCTGGCTCAGGAGCTACAAGTCCTGAGCTGTAGTCCTGTTTCAGCTACTAACTAGACCGGTTTGTTTTATGATCTGTTGTTTGAGGTATTTGTAGGCCAGTCTGGAATGACTTTAAGGATTTGAGAATTCTTTATACTTGTCTGCAAGTGGCTTGCCTGTAACTTCTTCTTGTTAGCCTTTATTTGATTTGCTGGAGACATCTTTGTGCTTCTTTCACCTCGTGACCTTTCAAATCCCATATCAGAGTCCTTCTTTTCCCCTTTGTTAGACATCTGCAGAGCCTCTGACAGATTCACATGTAACAGTGGTTCTCAAAGAATGATCCTGGGACCAGCAGCATCAGCATTACCTGGGAACTTGTTAGAAACGCAAATTCTCAGACTCCACCCTAGATCCACCAAATCAGAAAGTGTAGGGCCCAGATGACGCTGATACGTGCTCGTTTCAGCATCACTGCCATAGAGCACAAGTCCATATCCCCTCATTGGCCTGTTCTCTTACCATTGTACCCCTTTTCCAACCCCATCCTACTCACATACTTATGTTCCAGTTGTACCTAATGGTTTGTTGTTCTCCAAATACTCCTTGTTGTTTTGCTCCTCTGAGTGTATATGCTATTCCTTTTCCTTAGAAAACCTTTACCCTAACCTTTTCTCTCATAAATTCTTCTTGTCCTCTCAAGTCAGCTTACGCATTACCTCAGCCATGCAGAATTCTCCATAACGGAGTCACAGGTACCAAGGCAGAGCTCTTCTTCTTGATGCCAGCAACAGGTCTTCTCACCTTCTCACAGTTTTGGATTATTCTTTTATTCAACCATGAAATCCATCTACCTATCTCATATTTCTTGACTGAATTGTATGTATCTGGCCTAGTGCCAGGCTCTGGGATATAATGTGTTATTTGGGAAGCACAGCATCTGCCCTCAGTGAGCTCACAGTTTACTGGGGGAGATAGACAAGTCGCCTGGTAATGACCATATAATGCTTTAAGTGCATCTATAGAAGCATGAGCAGTGCAGCAGTGTGCACATCGAAGGCCTGAAATGCAGGTGTTTTGGGGAAGCTTCATGGAGGCAGGAGGACTATTTATCATGAAGGATAAATATGCATTTTGTGGGCAGAGAAGAAAGTATGGAATCTAGCTCCCTCCCTGGTGGGGTTTAGACCCTGAAACAAACCTTACTTTTTTCACTCTGCTGGTTTTGCCTTCCTACACCTTTTACCCCTTATCCTGGAGAAGTCAGGTTAAAACGAACTGTACATTAAATGTATATATGTGTGTATATTTTAAATTTTTCTGACAGGATCTGAATCAGAGAAAAGACCATTTTATTACAGACAACTTCATACCAGTTCCCTGCATCCCAAGCTCTATGGGCCCTGTGGTGAGAGCCTGCTGTTCTCCTGAGTGTGCAATAGGGTTGCACCACAGGAGAGCAATCCCCAAATTATGAGGCTCAGAGCTTGTATAAGGCCACTGGCGTATTGGCCCATTCTCTCAGAGAGTGAGAGATAGAGAGGGAGGGAGGGAAGGGTCAGAGACAAAGGGAGCGGGGGCATGAGGGTGGGAAGGGGTGGGAGAAAGGGAGAGGGAGGGACCTTTTTCTGGAATATAAACAAGTCCTCTCTGCGGGGAGAGAAACTGACAATCTCTAATCTTTACTTTTCCTTCACTACCATGCCATGCAAGCAAATGACTTCAGGTGGGAATAAGTCCCTAATTCTCCCTTGAGCAATACACCATCTCTAACTTCTGAGGCATGCTTTTCATTCAATGTTCCTTTAGCCAAGTGTGTCAGTGCTCTTTGTGCAGGAAAGTCCAGACCATGCAGAAACATGAAAGCATTCATGGGTAATTTATCTTCCAACACTTTGAGGGCAGAAATGACCAATATTAACATGCGACCTGTTCATAGGTCTCACCTGATATACACAGAATCTAGCTCAGAGGATGCTAGATAAATACCTAAGAAATGGAAATATATGTGTGAAAGGATAAGGCAGGAATGAGATGAGGGGAAGGAAGACAGGATCACCTTTATTTCTATCAAAGGACAACATTACTAATTTCTCTTTTCCAACACTAATTGGGCAAATGTTACTGAATACCAATGATAGGCAAGGTTTTGGCACCCTAGAGGACATAGAAATAGGGTGACCAAATTTTCTGAGTCCCAGTTTTAGCATGGAAAGGCCAGCATTCCAGGAAATCCCTCAGTCTAGGCAAACCAGGATGGTTGGTCACCCTACAATGAGAGGTACCTTCTGTCTCTCGAGGATTTTATAATCTAAAAGGCAATATCAGAGTGATTTCTTGAGGATATCCTCAAGAAATATTCAATCATACCTTAAGAAAAGTAAAAATATAGGGAAATGGGAGAGAATATACAGCTGGGGATATCAGGAAAAGTTTCACGGAGATAATGCCATTGAGGAAGGCTAGTATTATCATTACAAAACCCCAAATTGTGGGTATTTCTGGGAAATGGCATTCTGGACTCTTATTTTTGTTTTATATTTCCTTCAGTAAACATCATCACTTCTGCAATAAGAAAAATACAACACTACCCGCCCCAAGAGGAAACAATTTAAGTAGATTTCAAATATACATTGAAGCAAAAAGGGATATAAGAAGCATTACTAATTTTACCATCCAGAGATAACCACAATTTAGCACTTTTGATAGGTATATATCTAGGATAACGGTTCTCCACCAAGATGATTTTGCCACGTGGGGGACATTTGGCAGTGTCTGGAGACAGTTTCGATGATCAAAACTGAGGGAGGATGCTACTTGCATCTAGTAGGTAGTGGCTAAGGATGCTGCACAACATCCTACAATGTACAAGACAGCCTCTCTTCCCCCCAAAAGAATTATCTGGTCCACAATGTTAGTAGTGCCATGCTTGGGAAACTATTATCTAGGCTGTTCGAATTTATAAAAATGGTATTAAATGTATGTATTGTTCTATAATCTGAATGTGTAGTATTTCTTCAGGCAGAGAAGAAGGCAGACAGTTTAGGCAAAAAGAACAAATACATCTCAAAGACAAGAAAATTCTGAACATATTTAGAGACAAAATGTGTAGTTTTAAAATCATGGTGACGGAATACATCATAGTGGTTAAGAACTCAGCTTTCGGAGTGAGCAAATGGGATTTGAATCTTACTTCCATCTCTTTGGATAAAGGGACTGAGTGAGAGCAGAGGAAAGATGAGATAGAAGCTTAAAAAGCCATTACCCCTCTATTAGCCTCGGTTTCCATAGGCTTAAGTTGAGGAACAATGACACCTACTTCGAAAGATTATTTTAAGCATTAAAAGGGGTAATGGTTGGCATAGCCCTTGACTCTGCTAGGTATTCAGTATATGGTGACTATTGTTTCTATTATTATTACCTTTTTATTGTCAAACAAAGTATAGATATAGAAAATGACACACAAAAATGTGTAGCCTAGTGAATTATTATAAGGCACACACACTCTTATAAATACCATACGGCTCAACTCTACACTCATGCATATAATGCATGTTGTACTTTTATTTACATAAACATATTTGGCAGGAGAATGGTGGTGATTGTTTGGAATGGAGAGAAGGTGTATTACAACAGAATTTTTATTCTTTTGTTTTCATTTGGATTATTCCCATTTTCTTTTAAATCTCAGCAAACTTTGTTAGTTTTCTCTCACATTTCTTAAGGTTATTTCTAGGCTTTATTACCATCGTGAATGGCATTATTTTTCCATTACATTTTCTAACTGGCTATTGTTGGTATACTGGAAAATATTTTTAATATTTTTATCTTGTATCCAGCCACTTTACTGAATTATTTTATAAATCCTGCAGAAGTGATGTCTCACTGGCCCCTCATTCACAGACTATGAATCAGGAAGGAGAGGCTTCTGCGTGGGGGAATAGAAGTCTTATCTGGCTTGCGTAGGACAATAGATGGCTCCTGTCTAAACTGGTGGTAGCCCCATACAGGATATTAATTCCATATATAAAGATAGCCCCCATATGGGGCATGGAAGAGCAACAACTCAAAGATTCTGATAAGCAGGAAATAAAGGCTGCCACGACGATCCCCTTTGACCTTTCTACTAACATAAGAGAAGGAAAAGAGGGGTCATCTCCTTGTCTGGGAAAGAGCAGCGGAAGCAGAGGGCTGTTGGCAATGACGGTGTTCAAGGCAGAGTGCCCTGGAAAATGTGGCAGGCAGATGCCCAGAGGCACTGCGGGGGCAGCCTGTGATGCTTTGGTCCCATTGCAATTGTGACTGTACCCTACAAAGGCAGTCAATGGTCTAGATGGCTTTGTGAAGTCCTTACTGTCAGTGATGCGTTAGGCTCTTGGACATTAGGATTCAGCAGCAAAGAGTAGGAGCCAGAGCTGACTGGACATTGGCTAGGTTGGTGGAAAGAGAGAATCCCCTGACTGAATCAAAGTCACAGTTGCCTGGGAATGTTTTTGTGAAAGCCTCTCCTTGGGATTGAGATTCTGTTGAGGTCGTAGGAGAACAGTGTAAAGTGGAAACCATGGGTTTTAGAATTAGCCAGACCCGAGTTCAAATCTTGATTCTACCACTTAGTTTCTATTTGTCTTAATTTGGCTCCCCCAACACCCCCGCCCCTCCCGTTT
>NW_006494611.1:2334077-2354380 GCF_000325575.1 Pteropus alecto | reverse complement strand
ACTCCAAAGCAGATCTTAAGACAAGGATTCAGTGCAGGTAGTTTATTTGGGAAGCTCAGTGATGGGGTGGGAAAGTGAGATGGGAAGGGCAGGAAGCCCTTAGAGGATGAATGGGTTACTATTATGGGCAACTGGAACTCAGTGCTCTGGAAGTCTTCTGACAGACAGTGTAGAGCACACTTCAGTATTGTCTCACCAAGAGACAAAGAAGCTAGCCTACTTATCTACCAACTCCTGGTCCTCAGTTGAAGGTCACTCTTGGGGGCATTAACTCTCCAGTACTTCTAGTGAGCTGGTATGCTCTTATAGCCAGAGAATGCTCTCAGCAGAGTGATGCTTTTGGTGTGTATGGGAACTGTCTATGGGTGAACTCCAGGGTGGATTTGGAGGATGTGAGTGTGACTCTGATATTATATGCTACAATTATGTGACCTTGTCTGTTTTCATGTCTCTGAAGTGGAGATCATAGTACTTACCTGCACTGGATTAGTGGGAAGATTAAGAGCGTTAGAGTTCATAAAGTGCCTCTGGTAGTTCCTGGAACATAGTCGATGTTCAGTTAACAATTATTTTGTAGCAATAAGTTAACATGAAGGAACAGTGGCTCTTCCTCTGTGGCTGACTTGACTTGTTTCTATCTCTATCACTTGCGTTAGAGGAGAGAGTGGACTGGAGTCAGAAGAGGCAATCTGTGGCCTTAAGACTGAGAGTTTCCTTGAGTGAAGCTACGCACTTGTACAGGGACAGAATCTATTCCTTACAAGCCTCATAAAGCCTACCAGCTTAGTAAAATATAATTAAAGTAAGATATAATTGTTTTCTTAGTAACAAAGCTTTTGCCAGTGGCTCATACACTTCGTTGCCTGGTAGGGAAAATAAAGCTTTCCCATAACAGAATTATTTTGCCTGTAGCTTATAAAGAATATTTGCCAGTTCATGCTAAATGTCAGAGTATATCCAGATTGACAGAGATGCCAAACTGATTGTGTTCTTTACCTTTGCACTAAAATCTAATTATAGATATCATCACGCCAATGCACAATTTTGTGTGTGCTTGCTTACTAGGAAAATGGCGGGTTGGGGGGAAGGTAACAGTAATCCTCTTATGAGGTGGGTGGGCTTGGGAGGTATCTGAAAAATAACAAGGGATCTTGGTGAACGGGATCCATCATGAACTAAGAATTGAGTTTTAATTTTGTTTTATTTGGGTGGTTGGGGTGGAGTTGAATATGGCCAATGTTATTTACAATTTAAAAGGCTTTGGAGCACAAGATACCATAGTTGTGTGCTATTCTCAGCTCTTCTAGAGGTGGCGATTAGAGTCATGGAGGTGAAAGTTCTGAGTTCCTCTCAGCCGAGCCCTGCGGAGAAAATGAGGGTTGTGCATGGCCTTGTGGCAGGACAGGAGGCTAACTGCACATCAACCTTTCCCTCTCTTCTGTGCCAGCAGACCCTGATTTTTGTTCAGCTATCAGATGGCTATTCTTTGATCTTGGGGAAAGCAGACTAGTTTCAGTGGATGAATCAAGTTGGTTTATGCCAATCATGGTATTGCATTTATATTCCCTGGTGTGAGGTGGCCAAGCGGCCTAGAACTCTGTGGTGATTTTAGGAAATATTTGTGAAGAGAGAGAAGAAACCTGCTCTTTTACTTTTTGGTACTGGCTGGGATTGTATGAAGACGTAGTGTTTGGTACTGTGGCAGCTGTTATGTGACCATGAAGGAATGTCTCCATCACACCGAGGGTGATAGAATGGAAAGATGGAAAAATTGTGTGTCCTCGATGCATCCCTAAACTTCTGGATCAACCTAGGACTCTACACCCCTGGCTTCTTATAATGTGACACTGTTATTGTTTAAACCAGTTTTGATGGGATATTCTGTTATAGAAGCCAAAAGCATCTTGATCAACAGAGCTCTGGATAAAGAACAAGTTTGGGAAGAATATCGAAGACGCTGATTTTAAGAGTAAGTATCCACAGAAAAGAAGAAGGGCTGAGGCAGAAACGGGACTTCCGGAGAGGGCTCAATCAGCGAGACGATGGAGACTCCTGTTGATCAGGAGGCCTGGTAATGCTCTCCACTGCTAGAAGGTGAGCGTGAGCATGAGTGAGACAGCCGAGGCCACTGTGTCAAGGCACCGGAATGGTGCAGCCACGGCAGGCGAGTTCTCTCTGTGAGAGACTCAGGACTTAGGGTTGACATGATGTTACAGCTCTGAGAGCCTGATGGTGGTGGAGGAAACAGTGGCTTTGTAGCCAAACAGAGCTGCACCCTGCCACTCACTTGAGCAGAGCTCCAGTTTCCTTAGCAGTAAAATGAGAAAAGTTGTATCTACCCCTGTGAGTTGTTATAAAGATTAAAATACATTAATGTCTGTAAATGTCCTAGGATATAGCAGGAGTTTAATAATAAAAAATAGTTATTACTATTTAATGGAGACCAGCAGGAGTAATGATGCTGGGTGACATCAGCCCGATCTGAGACTTGCTAGGGCAATCTCACTAGACCCTGACTGGTCTTCTCAGAGGGAAGACCCTAGGGAAGGAGTCTCTGAAGATCATTTCTTCTCTACCCCCAGAGGCATATGTGATACAACAGACATTTTGGAAGAGGGAGTGGGGAACATAAATATTTGCTATGCCATTGTTTTCTCCTGATCAGGGAGGAAGACAGACAGAAGATGTGCAATGCTGATAGAAGTGAGAATGCCAGAGATAAGTGTGTTTTTTAAAGTATCCAAGGGATTACGTGGGGCTCACAGTGGGCTGTCAGATTCCCGGGAGGAGGGTTGCCCCTTGCCCATCCTATCTTTGACACCCTCAGTTATAGAAGCACCAGGAGTACAAATGCAATAACCAGAACCAGACGCTTCCTGCTCACGGATATGAGGGGGGAGGCGGACCAAAATAACTGCACAACACTAATAGCAGACTCTGAGAAGCCACCCCTTCTCTCCTGGAGTTCCTTCCTACACACTCCTTCTAAGTAATTTCTAACCTTATGATGATTCACAGAAAGAAGAATAGAAGTTATTGGCGTTTGTAGTAACAGGATGAGAAAGTGCGAGACTTCCTGTTATGTGTGTGTGACAGCTGGTGATAAGTGGAGGGCCCTGCACAGGAAATCCGCTCAGCTTCTGCAATGTGACCTGCCTGAAACTTGGGCGCTCCTTCAGTCTGGACGTTGATGGCAGGACAAAGGGGTGCCTGGACTATGGGCGAGGTGGTAGAGAAGAGTTTGGAAGGGCCCCTGGCACCTCCTACTGATGAACCCTCCCAGAAAAGGGGAGACTTGGTAGAACTCTTAAACGGAGATAAGGTAAAATTTGACGACGCGGGACTCTCCTTAATTCTGCAGAATGGCCTGGAGACCCTTCGACTGGAAAACTCTCTGACAGATGTCATCTTGTGTGTGGACATTCAGGAATTCTCCTGCCACCGCGTGGTGCTTGCTGCAGCCAGCAACTATTTCAGGTCAGCACATCTAAGACCAGAGTCAAATTGGGCACGATTTGTCAGGAATCTCTGTATTGATGTGGGAGCCCAATCTAAACTAGTTGGCTGTTGCATTTATGGTTTGTATATCTGTTTAGGTTTCTGTGTTCATTCAAGGTACAAGAAAGGAAGCTATTAAACCTTAGATTTTAGGATTTAAGCCAAATTATGAGAGATTGGCATAAATAAAAGCAATATTTATATATTATGGTAGATCTTCTGTGTGATGTGTCCTTGTTCCAGAGGATGGAAAATTACTGAAGTCATGGGGATTTTTTCCCCTTTGGTCTGACTAGTGTGTGGGAAATATGATGATATTGTCTTTGTTCACCAGTAGGGGTAGAGAAAAGGACATGGCCTCTCTTATGGAGTTGTCAAATGGCTTGCTGAAAATTAGGGGTTTCTGTTTGTGCTGAGGGGGTGGGTGAGAAGGGAAAGCTGTTACAAAGGTGCTTTAGAAGCGAGAGGATCCTAGTTACAACAAACTCAGAGACCTGGGTTCCATCCCACTCTGTCCCTTCCTGACTCTGGGACTTTAGGCAAGTCACTCAGTGCTCTGAGTTTCTGTTTTGTCATCTCTAAGATGGGAACAATAATGATTAACTCTCAGGATTGTTGTGATAACATGAGAGGGAAAAGTGTCTCACAGACTGCATAGCATAGAGCACATGCTCACTATATCTTTGTTGAAATTTGTCACCTATTCTGCTTGGCTCAGCTAAGAACCATTTATTGAGTGTTTACCAAGAGCAAATGCCTGGGGTAGGAATGTGGGAGAATCAGGAAGCCAGTAAATACAGCTGGATCCAGAGTTCTCCAGATTGATGTAGACATGGTGGGAACCAGTCCCCAAGGAAAATGTGGATGAAGAAGGTATTTGGGGAACACTTACAATGAGAAATACCCTTATAATACCTCAATGAGATTTTTCTTAATTCTTGATTCTGGCAAGGGAAATTAAAACAACTTATGTAAATATCATGGAAGTTGTTGTTGTTTTTTGAGATGCTTGGAGGGAAATTTTGTTTGAAATTCAGAGTAGGGTCAGGAGGTTGTTGTAGAACTGATTAGGTCCTATGTGGAGACAAGACAAGAGGATAGCTGGTTTGCAGAAAGTGGCAGACAGACAGACACATAGTTACCTGATTTTATTTTTGTAGCAGCATGGTGAAAGTGGCTGATGTGCCCTTTTATAGATGAGAAAATAGGAACCAACATTGTATATTTAGTCATTGCTGGAGCAAGGATTGAGCACATTCTAGAAATATTTGTTTTTACTGCAAAACAAACTGCCACTGCGTTTGGAGCTTCATTCCACAAGAAGTATGTAAAAGGTAGGATGTAGGCACAGCCATAAAGATGGGTTGATATAGGTAAACACATGACTCTAGCAACATTGACCATAGGCTTTCACATTGATCATAAGCCCTTTAAGAAGTGAATGCAAGTCAGCTTAGCTTAATGCCCTGGATATTCATTTTTAGGTTGATAACTTTCTATTTTGAATCACTGGAAAACTGCTGTCATAAAGCGTATACCCGATTAGTGATTTTGTTAGTGGCTCGTCCTGGCTACGGAACAGGACTGCTGGCTGTGTGCTCTTGAGTACATCACTGGTTTCTCTGATCCTCGGATTTCTCATCTTAAACAGAAGGTGTGTGGGCACAGTCCTTCCAACTCTGCTGATGTAGGATACTTAGAGAAAGTCTCGCCGGTCCTTAGAGGAGGCGGCGGCAATGAGAAGCTGGGGCCCACATGGTGTGTGTTTCTGCCATGGCTGAAGAGTCTCTTCTAAAAATGCCTGGTCATGAAGGGAAATTCCTTCTATTCTTTCCTTCGGAACAGTGACTTTTGGTTCTTATCTTGGTATTTCCAAGATGACTTTCCTCCTCTAATGAACACATTAATCATGGAGACAGGATTTTTTTTTTTTTCTGATACTACGATTAACAATAACTTCTGTCATTGAGCACTTATTGTGGGCCAGGCCCTGTGCCACCTGTGTCACATACACTATCCCACAACAATTTTATTACCATTGACAGAAGAGGAACCAAAGCTCAAAGTGTTTCAGTTAACCAAGCGGCGAAGTGGGATTTGAACCTTAGGACTGACGTTAACTTTAACATTGCCTCATCGCCTGTCTTGCTTTGTTTCTAAGATTTTGAAAGGGGCAGGGAGCCAAGTTCCCCTTATGCCCAGACTTTGGAAGGGCAGAGAGTCTGCTCTGCCTGAAAGGCTTCTGACATAGCCCTCTGCATTTCAGAGGGCCTGGAAACTGGTTGTCAAATTACATAGGTGTTTTTGTTTTTTTTAACCTTTAATCATTGAGAACATAAATATTTTCTGCTAAGTGGTTGAACCATAGTTTATTTAACCAGATGTTTGGATTGTTTTTAATCCTTTGCTATTACAAAAAATGTACACATGTCTTTTCATATGTGTGTGACGGTGTCTGGAGTATATTTCTAGAAGAGGGTCTGCCGTTTTAGTAGATATTGTCTGATTCTCTTTGATAGGGGTTCAATAATTTTGCCCTCCCCACAGCCTTGCCAAAAGAGGATGGCTTCAAACTTTTGGATCTTTCCCAATCTAATAGATGAGAAACAGTATCTCAATTTAGTTTTAATTTGCATTTCTCTTATTTTAAATAAGGTCTGCAGTTCTTCTTATTCTGTGAACTACCTCTTCACAGTCTTTCAAATTTTCATGGACATTTTAAAATTAAAAGGTATTTTTTATCAAAGTACTACATGCAAATAGTTATCAGAGTCAAACTGTATTTAAAGGCTGTTTAAATTCTTCTTTACTTTCTATATCCTTCAGTCTTGCTCACTAGAGCCCATCATTTTCAACACTTAGCTTTTTCTTCTAATGTTATAATTATACTTCTACAAAACATGCTTGTACTGCTCTTTATTTTTTTTGCCTTATAGACGTATTTATTTTTTAAAATAATTTCATTGAAGTATAACTTACATAAAATAAAATTTACCCATTTAAGTGTACAATTCGATAATTTCCTAATAAATTTACAGTTGTGCAGCAATCATCACAATCTAGTTTTAGAAAATTTCCATCAACCCTAAAAAGATCCCTCCTGCCCAACTGCAATCATTCTCCATTCTCACCCTCACCACCAAGCAACTATGAATCTTTCTGTCACTATCAGTTTGTCTTGTCTTTTCTGGATATTTAATATACTTGGTATACTGATCTTTCATGATTTCTCAGTGTTAGGCATCGGTAAAGATTCCTAGTATGTCTGATAAAGAGTTACTACTTATACCTATCTCCTGTACCATGCACTCTCCTCCTATAATCTTTCAATATGCCATCACATTTTTGATAAATTTATATTAAGAGTTTACATTATGCCCATAAAAATATTGTTTCCTGTTGAGCCAAATTGTGTGAGATTATTACATTTCTTTTCTTATAAACTTTTTTGTGCCTTTCCTGAAGTAAATAATTTATTCTTTTTTCCATTTCCGTATTGTTTGCTCACAGCCTCACCACAGTCATCTTTCATGTGGTCCAAAGCATCAGAAAATCCACAAGTTCCATTTTCCCCAGAATCTTCTTCTTTTCCATCATCCTACACATGTTCTCTGGACCTGCTGCCCAGCTATTTTCTAGTTGCACATGAAGCAATGGTGGCTGCAAACAGGGACTATATTAGTAACACAGACAATGTAGTTCCTTTTGGAGGCCTATTTAAAAGTCTTGAGTAGAATGAGGAAGTTGGGAAAATATGTAGGGTTGAGACTGAGAAAAGGGTGAGGGAGAATAAAGCTTAGAAAGTAGCTCATAACATGCATTAAATGTCAAACGGTCAAATGTCAAAAAGTCTAAATATTTTCATGGCAGAAAAATTGAGGGCAGTATAGATTTAACATTCGTGTTGATGTTTTTAAAAAATTTATAAGACTACTAGTGTATTTTATAAGTATGAATAAAGTCGTCATTTGTGCTATGCCTTTGGTCAGGTGCCTATGTCAAAGTCATTGGAAGGGGTTTTCATCTGTCATACTGAGCCCATCACCCAAAGGATCTCCATTTAAACCAGCGGTTCTCTCCATTTGGTTGGGGGAGCAGCTAACTGCAGAATATGGCACACTCCACAAATGATATTGATCTGTGAGAGCAATCATGTTGTGATTCCCAGGTTGGTAGAGGGCAGGGAGAAGGGAGATGGAGGAAGGGGTCATCAGCTTCTCTCAGTCAGACCTGAGGACTGGCCCTTCCGACATGAATATAAAAGCTTCCAGGCTGAGGCTGAGTCAACAGTAAGCTCCTTTGTTGCGGCCAATGCTGAAATCCCTAGACTGGCCCTGCCTTGTATTTCAGTACCTCAGTCCCTGGGACTGGTTGCCTTAGGCTATGATGAGGAGACTTTGATCATTAGCCAGGAATGAGAAGGGTACTGTGGGCACAATCTATTGATTATTACTGTATATTAACCAATTACTGAATGGCAGAAAGTGGGGTGAGAGGCTATTCTTAAGCCTTAAATATCGTAACCCTTTGCTTTTCTCCATACTGGTGTAATGTGTCTAAAAAGGAGCCAGTAAGTACAGGTGATAGAATAAGTACAAAAGAAAGCGAGAATGAGTTAAGGCCATCTAGGTTTGGATTAAAAACCCACCGAATGGCAAAAGTGTTGATTGCTGCTGCCACATTGGGTACACCTGGTAAACTCAAGTGAACTAATGATTGATTGTACTTCTAGCATTGGGTTCTGCGTTTCATACTTTTAATGGTGTCCTTTTTGCAGAACCAATATGGTGGCTAGTATTTAAGTACTGTGGGTCTGTAATTCCTTATCTGTAATTCCAAAATCCCCAAACGGCTGAAAAATGAAAAAATTTTATAACTTTTTTGATGGACAAATCTGTGATTTGAACTATACTCATCTGGTGGAGGGAGACACCTGTCCTGAACTGAGGGGAGGCTACTTGGAGTCTTCATTTGTTCCACTTATGGCAACTATTCATGTATTCACTATATAGCACTAATGCATTTTGTTAAAGGTGCTGGAGGTGCTATATAATACTAAAGATATGGTAATATTCAAACAAGTCTGAATGCCAAAACACATCTGGCTGCAAGATTTTTTTGATAAGGGACTTGGGACTTTCTGATAAAATTAGTTTTCAGAATAAAATTTTTCTGTTATTCTTCTACCTTTTTTTATCTGCATATTTTTACATACTTGTAAACATAGTTTACATACAATTTTATATCTTGCTTTGCACTCTTTTTAAATAATCTTTCCCTCATGGTGCTCCACAGTGTTATTCATAACCACTATTTATTGATTTATCTGTAATTTTTAATAGATGCATATTATAAAAATCATTCTCTTATTGTGAGTATAGGGTGCTTCCAATATTTTATTTTTATAAATGATGTGGTGATAAACATCTTTGTATTGAGTATTTTTTGCAGTTTGGTATATGGAAAGGCCAACATTTTTTTGAGCAATAACTGCATGCTGAGAACTTTGCTGGATTCTTTTTCATTTCATTTAATTCTCATAATATCAATAATTAGATGACCAGTAGATAGCATTGTCTCCATTTCATCTTCCAGGGAACTCCCTTTGATAGGAAGAATGGTTTCCTAAGGAAAGCAGACCTTCCCACTGGGCAGAAATGTGGCTGTTTGGACATTTCTGTGTAAGATCATTAATTCCTCTTCCCTGCCATGAACTAGTATGGGCTACAATAAGCTGAAGCTGAAGAGAAAATGTAAAAATTACTGCCTCTGTGTGCATGCACACACATACACAGGCAGAATACTGTGAGAACATGCAATCCAATTTGCATCAGGGGCTGAGCTGAGAGACCCCTGTAGCAGCAAAGACGCAACATGCCTTAGGGCACCAGTCTCGGTCAAAGGGCTAAATAAGAAATAAGAAGGCAGGTCAGGGTGTGAGGTGAAGGACAGCATGATTTGAAAGTATAGGGCCTCAAGAACCTACAGGACATCACTGAGGCTGGCACCAATAACTGCTTGGTATAGTGGAAAGAACACTGTCTTAAAGTCATGTCACTGGGGATTCAGTCCAGACCCTGCCATTTACCGACTATGCAAATCTTGGAGGAATAGCTTGGTTTCTCTGAGGCTCAGCACCATTTTCTATAACATAGTGAGGCTAATGATTTGTGTCTACCTACCCTGGTGAGTTGTTGTGAAATATGCATAATAAAATTAATTCATTTATAAATTTATTTGCCTAAACATTTTGTGCATGGTAATAAGTCAGATTTATTAATTTCAAGGAATAGAAGTCAACTGGCTTTTTTTTTTTTTTGAGAAGAGGATTTATGTAGGTAACCCACAGAATCCCCCAAAAGGCTGGAGTACCAAACTCAGAAAACAAACAGGAGCAAGGGAGGTAATGGCCAGGAGCATAGATAGCCCAAAGCCTCCCAGAATCTGCATGGGGAGGACTCCCCCGCTGTTGAAGGATCCTGGAGGCCAAGGCTGCTAGCATAGCTGTAGTGACTGGCACTGCTGCCATGGCTGTTTCTGAAAACTGGAGGCTGCTGAGGCTTCTGCTGCCTCAACCAGAACAGGTTCTCATCTGTCCCTGCTTCTTTGCATCACTAGCTTCCAGTTCACAGCCTGGGGTAGATTTATTTGATTGGTCAAGGCTGAATTACGCATGTTAACGTGTTAGCTTGGTAAGTGAGTATTGGCCCTTTGTAGCTTCTGGATTGGTAAGTGGCTTCTGCTACACACCACGTCTCATTCAGACGGAGAATTTGTCATACCTAGGTAGGGTTTCAGATGCTCGGCAACCAAAATGACAGGGATCCATTATATGCAGTCTATGGGCCAGGCCTGCATTAGGTGCAGAAGAGGAGTTAACGTAGCATGAAGACTATGCAAGTATTAAGGAATATTGCTTGTCACATACGCATCAGAAATAAGGATCCTGAGCTCCTAGCGGACAACTGTGAATAACCCTGGCTACACCTGTGAGCATGTGTGGCAAAAAGGCATCTTCCATCATGTGTAGACTAGAAGCAGTTGAAAGTGTGAGCTACGAGAAGGTCCTTGGAACCATTGCAATAGCTAGCATTCAGCATACACCCTGTAAATGTTTGATGTGAATAAAAACTTGATATTCCTCCTGCAGTTTCAGTCGCTGATTAAGTAGCATCCTGGTCAGAGCAGGAAGTCCTCACAGAGTTAGGAGGCTATTGCACAACTTTAGAAAAGGGAAGCATGATAAAGCATGGTCACCAAAGGAAAAATTGGAAGGAGCAGCTAAAAAATCCAAAATGCTTCAGAATATCGTGGATTCAACAGTGACTCCTGCGGAGCTTTTTTAGGATTGGAAGGTGCTTGGTGGGGGTTGCTGTTCCAGGCAGAAGTGCAATTGGATCCTTTCAATTTTCAATAAGATGTCATCTCTGTCATCTCCATACTGATGTCTAGGGCATGTAGATCTTTCACTCAAGGCTAGAAAATCTATTTCTTTCCTGTTTTGAATGATGTTCCCTGCAGTTCTCAACTAGAACAACAGAGAAATACTTTCATCATTCACATCTCAAGTTCTAAACTTTATCCCTATATCAAGCACACAGATATGTAGTTGTCCCTGTATGAAAATGCCTTTACAGAACTAGATTCCAGTACAGCAAACACCAAACAGTCCATGAGAAGAGCCGGTCCTGTGCAGAACATCTGTGTTTTTGGTAAAACTGCCTTGGAACGTACCATTCATCACATTGCTCGGTGTTCTATGTTAGTTAGCATTCTTTGGTTGTAAGGGACAGGAACTCTAGTCAAATCTAAGAGGAAGGTATTTGGGCACATAACCAAACCATAGGAAGGGCTGGGATATAGCAGAGCCCAGTGGGAAGAGGAATCGGCCTTGAATGTCATCAGAGGGCTTTCTCTCCACCCCTACTTGGCTTCTTGCTCAGGTGTGATTTCTCAGATGGACTTCTGCTACTTGAGTGGGAATTTGCCTGTTGACAGCTCTGAGACTTTGGTTCCACAGAGAAACTGAGGGGCTAGCTTCAGTTTGAAAAACCCACAGGAAAAACTCTGATTGGCCCAGCTCCATTTAATTACCCAATCTTAGACCAATCAGGGAGGTGCATAATAATCAGTCCAGCTTACTTCAGGAGTCCACTGTTCAAGGAAGAGGTGAAGGTTTGTGTGCGAGTGTGTGTGTGTGTGTGTGTGACTTGAACCAAAGCATTTACCAGAAGCGCTTTGGACAAAAGGAAAATTAATGTCTATTAAAGAGGAATAACAAGTTCAGGTTTATTTTCATTTATTAGTCAACTTATTGTGTACTTCTGTTTTTGTTTTAGCTGTCAGGAAGCTCATTGCATTAGCTTTCCATAGCCTAGGTTTCAGTATTATATTGTCCTCTAACTTTCATTATTTAGTTATCTTCTTATTTTTCATTGTTTTGGATTTTATCATACCTCTGCTGTTTAAGTATAAGTCATTGTAAGTTCTTTTGGAGAAGCCGTTTCCGCATAAAAATAAGTCTCCTTTGCTAGGAAAGAATATCATTTAGGCAACATACATGTCCTCTGCCAGCTGTAAGGTTAGGCATTCTTCTATTATATTTAACTTTTATGGAAAACATTAAGGCCACAATTACAGGAGTGCTGATTTTAAAGCACAATTTACCCAAAAGTTGCATCATAGCCCTTTCCGATGAGACACTCAAGGATCTATGAAAATTAACTACCAGCAGGTTTATATATAATGATAAAGGTCCAGGGTCAAGTAAGAGCTGACTGGCATTCACAAGATCATGATGTGTTTGTTATGTAGAGTAAGCTCAGGCTTGTAGGGGGCTGGATATCAAAGGCACCTTGGTGTTGGGGGAACTAAAAAAGGGGGAGCAGGTGGCAAATGAATAATTCCTGGAAGATGGTTAGTGGACAGAGCACACAAAAACAGAACAAAGAAAAATGAAGATTAGGAAATTTAGGAAAATTATCAGGTGACTGGCAGGACCCTTAAAGCTCAGGATAACAGGTTAGGTTGGCAGGAGATGTCTGTTTCATTTGCAGATGAACTGGAGGTAGAGGGGAAGAGACTTCTTGGTAATTGCTGGGAGAACCTGCACTCTTCCCATACTTCTCAGTGTACCACCAGTGATTCGTAGG
Source organism: Pteropus alecto (assembly GCF_000325575.1). NCBI lineage: Eukaryota > Metazoa > Chordata > Mammalia > Chiroptera > Pteropodidae > Pteropus > Pteropus alecto. The sequence continues at coordinate 2,341,730 of NW_006494611.1, read as the reverse complement.
CCTTTAATCGTATAGCTAAGTGGGGGGATGACAAAATATATTGTTTCGAGTGGATTTAGTGAAGTTCTATCCATTTATCTATTAATGTATTTATTCAGTTGACAAATTTACCAAGTGCCTATGCCAGGCACTAGATGTACAAAGATGAATGAGTTATAGTTTTCCCTTGATCTTGAAATCACAATCAGTTAGTGGAGAGGGACAGGTAAATCAATGTTTCAGTACAAGGTGACAAGTGCTATGATGGAGCTCTGCTTATTAAATCATACTGGAGACAAATCAATCAAAGAAGGCTTCCTGGAAGAGGTATTATCTGAGCAAAGTTTTAAAGGACAAGTAGGCCAGAAGGGACCAAATGAGGGGGAGAAGGCAGGCAGCACTCCAGGCAAAAGGAAACACATTTGAGAAGGTATCATTCAGCTTAAGCGTGGGAATCAGAGGCAGAAGAATAGGGTTGGAGTAAAGGATATGGGTGGCCCAATAAAGCCAAGAGTGGCCGGGGTCAGATCATGAAAGGTTTTGTTGGGCTAGGAGAAGAGTTTGAAATGTATCTTACAGGTAGCGGGAAGCCGTGGAAAAGTTTTTAAGCAGGAAAGTGGCCTAAGATTTCTGTTAAAGTTGTTAAAGATTCTGTCTGGGAGGACCAGTCAGAAACAGAGGCCACTTTCTCTGGGGATTGCCACAGTCCACATCATGGAGTGAGGCTTGGTAAGTGTTGCAGGATCTGAATTTCAGCCCCAACTCTGGCCTGGGCAGTCCTGAGAGCAGGCCAAACTGTGGTAGCTCCTCCTTCTCTTCTGGCTTTGAAATTCTTCTCCATACCATGGCTGGAGGATCTCCTGTCTTGCTCCTTTCCTTCTGGATGAAAAAATAGGCCTGGTGGTCCAGATTCCTCCGTGACAGCTGGTAGAGGGATAACTCTAGAACATACGTATGATCATCTTTGTCCTGTCACGAGAGGATAACGTCTATGACTGAGAAAGCCGCGTCTCAACACCTGAATCCCTGGGAATGAGGATTGGGACCAGTGCCAGTTCACATGTTCTTAGGTGGTGATACCAGGGAATGCACAAAAAAATCTCCAAGCAGAGGCTGATCCTCGACTTCTGGATAATGACATGGAGGTCATAAGGAAGCCAGAAAGGGGTTCTGGGGGGCTAGGGTAAAAAATATTTGAAAGGGAGAGTGATAGGAAGCCTCCAGGGCAACAGCCTGGTTGGTATGTGGCAGTGGACAGTAAGCACAATGTTGACCCTGTTCCCAGCCCAGTGGGAAGTGAGAATCACACCAGACCTCACTGAGCAGGGTTGTGAGGGAAGTGGCGTTTTGTTAGGGGAAGCCAGGTTTCATCTCCAGAAAGGAGGTGGGAGATGTGCGAGAACAAATTAAGGCGAAGAACAGCTCCATGTTTTGTATTGTAAAATCTCAGGCAGAAGAGCTTAGGATAAATATCCTGGGCTTGGGGTTCCAATTCAGAGAATCACTACATATAAGTACAGTTCTCTACACACATGGTTCGCTCCAGGTCACTCAGTCTTGAGGCTCGTCATTATTTATTCTCATGGTAGTTAGAGGAGGAAAGTGGGATTTGGAGAATGTGGAATATAATAGGCAAATCCACTTGGCCTACTTGAAGTACAGGATTGCACTGCATGTGTAGTTTCCTATCCATCCATCCATCCATCCATCCATCCATCCATCCATCCATCCAACCATCTAACAAACATTCAATGTCTACTATGGGTCAGTAAATAAGAATTAAGAGAGAAATAAAATACAACCCTTATCCTTCAGTGCTTACGAATCTAATAGAGGAGAAGACATATTAAAAAATGGTCCCAAGAGAGTGTACATAGAAAGACCTGTCTCAAGCCCAAGGCTGTTGATATAAACAGAGGCACATGTTGAAAACTGCTAGTCATTGGGTGTAGCTGTATCACGGAGTGGGAAGGGGACTGACCGTACTGTGAAGGGCCTTATGTGTCAATATTGAGCATACAAGAAGCAACATTTTTTTTCCTGGGCACTTTTCTGACAATCTTCTTTGGCACTTGGGACCATTTTTTATTGGGGGTTTCTCTTATTCAGTGGGCCAGTCAGGAAACTGCACTGCAAATGGCAGATACTCAGTTCAAAGTAGTACAAGCATTACAAAAAATTATTTGCTCACATAATTTAAAAGTCCGAGAGTATTAGTTTCAGGCCTAGTTGTATCCTTGTGCTCAAATAATGTCATCAGGACTCAGTTTCTCTCTCCACCTCTTGGCTCTACTTTCCTCTGTGTTGATTTCGTTCTCAGAACAGGTCTTTACACATATAGGCAAGAAGATCTCCAGCAGCTCTAAACTTTTATTTCTCTCAGCTCAGCAATTGCAGTGGGGAAAAAGCTTCTATTTCCCAATAATTCCCTACAAAGTTCTAAAACTGGCTTTAATTGGACCAGCTTTTTTTATGCCCATGTGTGAACCAATCACTTTGGCTTGGGAGGCATAGTATGTGACTTGGACCATGCTTACCTCTGGTCTAGAGATGTGGCTGGCTGCATCCAAACCTCCCAGGCTGATATCGGAGGGATTGTTCTCGAAGGAAAATCTGAGTGCTCCTACTGAAACAAAAAGGAATGATGTTGGGCAGGCAAAACAAGAACTTCCTATTATATCTTTATGGCTGAATCATTGTTGAATCCTGGCCATAAGCATTTGCCATGATTTATGTTCTATCCTGCCTGATCTTGCAGAATAAAACAAGCCATTCTTTCTGTCATTAATTTTGATGGGCTGAGCTACGTGGTATGCTGAGGCTTCAGCAATGGGCCAGTGGGGCTGGAAGGGACTCTGTGGTTCTATGGGAACACGGCTGGAGTTCTGGTCTCCATTGAATGCATGTGCAGTGTCCTTGAGGAATGGTAAACTTGGGTGAGGAGCAAGACAGAAGGCAGTTCTTTTGAGATCTGATGATGTTTAGAGTCAGATGGGGGTAGCTCTGGAGTTCCAGATCTTATGACTGTTCAGAGCAAAGACTCAGCCAGCAATTAGAGGTTCAAAGAAATGACTTCAGGCCCTAGAGCGAGAGGGCTGAGTGCTGTTAGTCATGTTCCTGGAGTGGTAAGAGATGGCCATGAACCCCCAAATCCTTCTCTGAAGGCACTCTTCCAGGTGTGTGAGATTTACATGTGCATGGCAGGTAAGAACAGAGAATTGCACAGTTACTAATAGGACTTTGGTACTACATCCTGTTTCAGAACTCCTAGCTCTAATGAACTATGTCACTTGAATATAAGCTTCAGGGGCCCTGTCTATACAGCTAAGCTAGGGAAGACTTAAGAGGCCAGGACAAAGCCTGTTTATATCTGAGCACCCTCCCCTCAATTTGGCATGCAGCCTCATGGAATTCTAGTAGGGCTGGATCTCAGAAGATGAAGGAGAGAATCTACAGGGAGGGAAGGCTTTGAAGGGCACATCTGTCCCAGCGCTATGACCAGTTGTTTCCTTGACCTGGACTTTTGTCTAATCTCCTCCTTCTCAGTGTGAGCCAAAGGGGCTGATGTTGGAGAGCAAGGTGACCTCTCTCTAGAGTAGTGGTTCTTAAACTTTGGTTTGCATTTGGAATTATGGGTGGGGGCTCTGTGAGCCTAATAAAATCCATGTTCCCAGCTTTCAGCTTAGGGGGTCTGGGGACCATAGAGAGTGATGTCACCCCATGCTAGGTCACCCTTGCGTCTGCTGACTCCCTGCTTTCTTTGCAGTGAAAACCCCTTTGATTGGCTACATTGGGTTTGTATCGAATAATCCTTTCTTAACAATCGTGTTCATTGAGCAGCACATAATTATTAATTAAAAAATTTTAACCAACTATATACATATGAACACTTATATTCTTAAGTAGAATTTAACTCAGTTTGCAACCAATATTATAGCCACTCCAACCCACGAGATATTGTGGGTTGGAGTGGTTATAATATTGATTGCAAACCAATTATATTAGTTTCTGGTATAAATGAAATGATGAAGGACCAAGAGGAAGAACAGAATGGGGGCAGCACTGATAGAACCAGTCTAGGCATGAGACAGTGGGGATGGTGGAGGCGGGTTTTGGTTTTTAGGACCATAATGGGGTTACAGGTGTAGGAAGCAGGGAGTTCAGAAGCAGGTACGGACTACTGGAGAGGGGGTGAAACACAGAGGATTTGGGCTGAGTGAAAAATTCTGAGTTGGTGACATTTAGGAAGTGCAAGAGTGTGTAGAACTCATCAAGGTCGTAAATGGAATGTTCTGATATTGACGTATCTTCTTCAAGCTCCAGGCCTTGGACCTGGTAGTGTGATGTAAGTTCTCCATGGGGGTGAAGGGCACGTGAAGCAGGCTTCCTCAAACTCATTCTTCAAAGGTGTTTGGTAATTCTTGGAGGTGGAGATTCTTGTCAAAAGCAAACAACTGGGAAGGACAAGCTTTTTTTGGTTGTTCATTCATTCATTCAAGCATTTATTTTCTCCTCAAATATTTGCTGAGTCCCTACTAGGTTACAGGTGCTGTTCTAACCCCAGAGATACAGTGGTGAGCACACACTCTAGTGAGGAGACCATTGTTGAACTAGTTAACAAATAGATGTGTAATATAATTTCAAGTTGAGAAAAGGTTATGAAGAAAAATAAAGGAGGTAAAGATGTTAGGGAGTGACTATTTAGATTGGGGGCAGTGTCGGGGAGGGCTGCTCTGAGTGGGTAACATGAGCAGATATCTGAATAAGGTAAGGAATGAGTCCTGTAGAGCTCAGAGGGGATAATGGCCTAGGAAATGTTTGGGGCCATGCCCCGACTTCATTCCAGAGACTTTGGGGCCCATAGATGTCTTTATGGCTGTTGCGGGAGACAAACTCACTTGCCCAGGCTCTTTTTTGGGGTCGGCGCTGACTCACTGCTGAAGTATTGGGCAACTGGCTCCTTGCTGTGAAACTGTTTCTACTGTAAAATCAGGATTTTAATAGTTGTCTCTGTTTTACAAGAGTCTCACGAGAATTGATCAATGTCTGTCTAGAAAGTATTTTTTTTATTGCACGAAAATTTCATTTATCTTGTTTATAAGCTAAACAGTAAATGGTTAGCAACTTAACCCAGCTATGTTTCAGAGAGGAAAATTTGATCTGGTTCACTGAGTGCTGATACTCAGTTGACCCCCTAAAGATGGCTTTGAACTTTTGCTGATTTTCTTGGTTTCGGTGCCCTGTTGAGCGTCAGACTCAGAGCCCAAAGTCCTGGGTTCTGGTCCCTATTCTATTGCTGACAACTGGTATGGTCTTGGGCAATTCACTTTATTTCTACCTATAAAATGGGTATAAGAATTAAAGAAGATAATGCCGTTTGCCCTACAAAGTGCTGTAAACATAGATGTAAGAGATTAGTCGTTAAAGTGGAAACCTAGGGGTGGCCCACCTTGCATAGGTTGTGTACATTTCATGGGGTGTCAGTGTTGCCAGAATGTGTCCATGGAACTCCTGGTAGAGAGGCAGGAGGCCTCAGAGTCTGGTCTATGAGAAGTACATAGATTTCTCCTTAGTTTCACCTTATCTGTGTTTGGCATCGTGGCTGTGGCCCAGGAGAGTGTATTGAAGTGACAGATAATCAGTGAAAAAGTTTCCAAGGGCAGAAAAATGCTCTTTGAGAGCCAAGGTAGGCAAAAGAGCCCTGAAGAGAGGACTCTGTCTTTAGGGCACTTCCTTCCTCTCGCTCACGAACATTTACTGAGCTTCTACTATGTGCCAGGCACCATGCTAATCTTTCTAGACCAGTGCGTGTGTGGCCTGAGTCCTAATTCTACTCTGGATGGGTGGTGGACAGCAGTGCAGTGACTCTGACACCCACTGACCTGATACAGACCCGGCCCTCAGGGGTTGCAAAAGAGTGTGATGGACCTGCCTAACGCGAGAATCTCCCGCCTTCCCGCCAAGGTCCCTCTGATCAGGTCCAAAATACCTTCCCTCAGTGAGTGCTGGGTACGTGCTCACCGCTTTGTGCACATTATCTTACTTATTCTTCTCAACAACTCACTGGGGTAGGGACTATTATTATACCATGTCACAGAAGAGGAAACTGAGGTTTGCTCACTTGTACAAAGTCTCGCAGTGAGCTAGCATCAGAGCCTAGACTGGACCACAAGCCCCCCTCTCCACCTGCCAACAGCCAATGCTGCAGTCTTCTTTCCACCCTTCCCAAAGCTCCTGGAGCATCTTTGCTTGTGCAAATACACACGTACTCACTGAAAGCCAGAGATGCCTGAGAATTTATCTCCTTGTCAGCAGGTGCTAGAGTATCACAGCCCAGCTTCTTTGCTTCTTGTTGGGACAGCTCTGGAGTGTGTTCTCCAGGGTCCCCTGCAGAATCAGATCAAAGTGACTTTCTATATGACTTCTGTCTTGCTTGGTCTCCTCCCCTCCCTGTCCTGCTCCCCCAACTTTTCTAACTCATCACTAGCTCAGGGGAGTTGGCTTCTGGGGAGTGCAGACACCCATTCAGTTTGGGTTGAGCTGAGGCAGGATGTTAGTGACTGACTTCAAGAGAGAATTCAGAAGCTGCATCTGGCGGTGACAGCCCGATCAAGAGTTCAGATGATCTCAGTAATTATGTCACATGGGAAATACATAGGCTTCATTTAAGAGCCCCTCAAAGTGCAGAGCATTGAATTAGATAATTTACATACCTATCTCATTTAATATTAAAACATCTCTCCATTAGACTTTTCCAGTTTTCACTGGAATTTTTGAGATTATATAAATTCAACAAAATTCACCTTTCATTAACCTTAAAATCACAGTCTAGGTGAAGTAGCATTTCTAAACTTAACCTTGGTGGGACTCCTGTGATATATTGTTTCAGTTATAAGAAGCTTCATTTGACCCAATCATCACTGCTCATTGTTTGCTGCTAAATGTCCTGTTTCTCATATACACGTGGATGTGGCACCGATGTGAGTGGGATTCACATTACTCCTGAGATGACTGCAGATCAAGGTGACCTAACACCAGAGTTCAGTACTGATGCTCTAGAGCTTCACTGTTTAATACAGTAGCCACTATGTACATGCGGCACTGAGCATTTGAATCATGGCTGATCAGAGTTGAGAAGTGTTTTAAGTTTAAAATACATATGAAGGATTTTGAAGACTTAGTATAAAAAAATGTAAATCATCTCAATAATTAAAAAATATTTGTTACACGTTGAAATGCTAATATTTGATATGTTACTGTAAAATTTAAAATGACACATTTGGCTTTGACTATATTTCTGTTGGCAGCAGTGCTCTAAAGGCTCAAACAAAGGGAAGTTTAAGGAGTGAGCTTGTCCAACTCCTCCCAGGAAGGCAGGCTGAGCTGAAAGGAAATTGTGTAGTTTTTTTTTTTTTAGGTGAGGCAACCATTGGTTGACCTCACAGATTGCAAGGACCTTGTCAGCTTACAATCCTTTATTTTTTATGCCTACAGAACCTGATATTCCTAGTAACCGGGCCCAACCCTGCTTAGCTTCCAAGATCAGACAGAATTGGGCTTGTTCAGGGTGGCATGGCTGTAGATGTAGTTGTTTTGTTGTTTTGATGGTAGAGTTCTTAATGGAGTCAGGAGGCAACCAGATGAGTCCTGTGTGATATCATTTTAAAAGTTGTG
>NW_006494611.1:2326758-2334052 GCF_000325575.1 Pteropus alecto | reverse complement strand
CTGGTCAAGATTATTTATGGCTGAAGACAGTGGCTAATAAATCGGTCATCTTTCCAAATGACATTACTGCTTTTCTGGTTCCAGGTTGTTAACTTTGCAGAATTCCCATTTGCTTTGTTTTTTTCCCCCTGCTGTCATATTTTGTGAGGAGAAAGAAGTCTGTTGAGGATAGAGAGAAGAGGAGGGAAGAGAGGAGGGTAGGAGACTTATCGCTGATTAAAACAAGGACAGAGGAAGGACAGAGGGAATTCGAGGGAGAAGATCTCACTGGCTAACACAAAAGGTTTAAAAAAGTCAGCAAGTCAGTGATTTGAAGCTGATTAGTAATTTCTAGGGATAAATAGGAAGTATGAGAAATGGAGGAGAGTGGGATTTAGGGGTATGAGCCCCTGTTTTGGGGATGGAAGTCCAAGTTTTGGGAAGTACATTCTGTCACCAGGGCTCCACTTTGAGACCTTCCCATTTCAGTGACTTAGCTGGAAGATAATGGCTCTCTGTCACCCATTCTCATAATCTTAGAGGCTGGAAGCCCAAGATCATGGTGCTAGCATGGTTGGTTTCTGTGAGGACTATCTTTCCTGGCTTATGTGTGCTCATATGGCAGAGAAAGAGTTTTAGTCTCTCTTTCTCTTATAAGGACACCAATCCTATGGTATTAGGATCCCATCCTTATGACATCATTTGACTTTAATTACCTTACTGTTCCATGGGGGAAGACAGGTCTGAAGGGGGTCTCTTAAGGCCTGGGACCAAGGGGCAGGGTAGGACTCACATTCTCACGTCTCTCTTCCAGGGCCATGTTCTGCAACGATTTAAAGGAAAAGTATGAGAAGAGGATCATTATCAAAGGGGTCGATGCTGAGACCATGCACACTCTCCTGGACTACACGTACACCAGCAAGGCCCTGATCACCAAGCAGAATGTCCAGCGGGTCCTGGAGGCTGCTAACCTCTTCCAGGTGTGTGAACAAACAGGCTCAGGGCTCTCCTCTGCAGCAGGGGAAAGCGTGATTCCGGAGACCCGCCTGGACTGGCTCCCAGGCCTAGACTTGGGAGACACACACACACACACACACACACAATTAACTGGGCCTGTGCTTACTTGAAAGTCAGAAGATGCTTCTTTGGAAATTTCCTGAGAGGCGGTGAGATGAGGCAGTGACTCCTTAATGAAATGAAGCCAAAGGAGCTTGGTGCTTAGAACCTACACTGGGTTTCTAACTCCAAGAACAATGACGATAATTTACCGAAGCCTAATTGTAGCCAGGGCCTCCAGTCACCAGTTCAAATATGTAACTTCTAATCCTAGTGCAACTCGGGGAGATAGTTACTTTTCTCCAGCCCTTTTGCTCTTATTTCTTTGAAGCTATTATAACATATTTGAAGATTTCTCCTGTTCTTTCTCTTTCTTTCGAGTTCTTTATTCTGCTTATTTGCTTAAGTCTCCAACTTTCATCCTAGAGGGTGTATCAGTTTCCTGAGGCTGCCACCATAACAAATTATCACAAACTGCGTGGCTTAAAACAGCAGACATTTATTCTTTCAGAATTGTGGAGACCAGAAGTCCAAAATCAAGGGTCAGCAGGGGTGTACTGTCTTTGGTTGAAGACTGTAGGGAAGAATCTCTTCTTTGCCTTTTCCAGATTCTGGAGGCTGTTGGCATCCCTTCACTCCAATCTATTCATGGTAATAACACCTCTTCCTCTTCTGTGTGTCTTCTTTTCTCTGCGTCTGTGTTTTAATTGATTGCACCTTCTCAAGATCCTTAACTTAAACACGACCTTGTGCCACGTAAACTAATATTTGTTCTTTGGCCATAAAAGGTAATATTCACAGATTGTAGGGATTATGACATGGACATATCTTTGGGGGGATCACCATTCAACCACTAAAGAGGGTTTCCTCAAATATCCTTTTGATGATTTGATCTTTGACTATTCAGTCAGATTTAAGATTGAAGACTTAATATGTTGGTTTGAAGCTCGGTGCACATGGAACAGGACAGGAGGCTAGTAGACTAGAGAGTTTTACCTGAGTGATCAGGTGGCCTGATAATTTTTTTCTAAGGTCAATATCTATTGGACTGTTCTTAGAGTTGTTCCATTTCTCTAGATAAGGATACTCAGTCTCTTGCCAGAATATATACAGCTGCATATATTCTAGATCATGGGTTCGTAGGTGTGGGCGTGTGTGCAAACATTTGCTTAACCTCCTTATTTTAAGTAAGACATCCTCATGTCATCTTTAGTTTCTGCTGTTCCTGAGTCTAGAACCTCTCTGGTGTGTTTTCTCCAGAGAATAAATCTTCTTCAGTGGGAGCGAGAGAAAGAGAGGTGAGAAGGTGAGAAGGAGAACCAGGAAGCTTAACTTCTTAAATTGACTCCTCATTATCATCCCCCCACTACCTTGGCCTTCTTGATTCTTTGAGACTTTAATATTCCTGCTTTTTTGTGTTCTGAGGGACAAACTTGTTCCTCTGTAGTCACTTGGTGTGACCTCTCTCTTCTTAGCAAAGTCACTTAACGGTCTTCATAATCTGTGGTTTGGGGTTACTGATATCTCCTGGTTTCATTGAGGATGAAGTTTGTGTTTCTGTTTCTTGTTCTCCTTTCAGTTTTGGGTAAATTTTCAAGAGAGCTGTGAAAACTCTTTAGATAGTAAATATCGTAATCTTTTGTAATAATGTTGCAAATATTTTTTATTGCTCATTTAACTCATAACTTTAGCTACGTCTTTTTTTAGGTACAAAGTTTAAAACCAGCATTTAGTCAGATCTATTGATCATTTCCTTGATAGATTTTCTTTTTGTTGTTCATTTTTAGGAAGACCTTTCCCATTACTTGATAAGATACTTAATTGCTTATAATTTCATTTAGTTTTGTTAAATCTCTAGCTTTATATTTAAATATTTAATATATCTGGAAATTATTTTGGCCTAAAGTTGTTTTTTTTTGTTTGTTTTTCTTTGTCTTCTTCCTCTTCTTCTTTTCATTTTTTCCCTAGTGGTGAGCTTCAATAGAGACTTTAGATTTAATGAGTGAGGTGGCAGAGGAGGACAGAGATAGATTAGAGATATAGCGAGCTCTATTTATTGTTGATTCCCCTTTTCTAGTAATCTTTCACCTTAGATTTTTCCAAACCTCGTTCACTTTCTAAGCAAAAAATATTAAGTTTCTCTCTGAAGCTACTTTACTCATTTTCTTATGAGTGCTAATTTTTATGAAAATAAGAGTTCTATGGGCTTCCGGATATCTATTTCACCCACTTTCTGATTTCTTTTGCTTCTAGACTATTTGCTTTGAAGTCTCAGACATAAGAAAACTGGAATTATTTTCGTGTTTGAAGGTATCATCAGGGAAAGAAGTTTGTAGGTTGTTGAAATTGCTTTGTGGTTTTTTAAAAAATTATTTATTCTTTCGGATGGATAAAACATATCCTGTTCCAAATTCAGAAATGAAAGGGAGACAGTGAAACATTTTCCATCTTCACTGTTAGCAGGGTCTTGTGGCCCTTCATATTCTATGCACCTACCAGTATGTATGTGCATATATCACCCCACTCATTGCCTCATTTCTTTGAACACAAATGTTGGCACTCTATTCACTCAATTTTGGGTCTTACTCTTTTTTTTGGCTTCACAGTGTATTTTGGAGATTGTTATAGGTCAGCATGCGTAGAGCTGCCTTGATCTTTCTCAATGACTGTATAATGTTGTTGGGGGGTCTCTTTAGATGTGGCACATGTCCAGTTATCTGTAAAAGTCTCTTATAAGGCAGAGTAGCAGAGTGGAAAGAAGAAGGGGTTTGATATGAGGCAGAACCTGGGTTGAAGTCCTGGTTCAGTCACTTTATTTGCTGTGTGGCTGTGGACAAGTTACTTAGATTTTCTGAACCTTCGCTTTCTCATTTGTAAAATTAGGATAATAATAACACCGACTTTTCAGAGAGAGTAATTGAGGATTAAATGAAGTGATATATATAAAGTACCTGATACATAATTGATGTTAAGTAGAAGTTTCTTCCCATCGTTTGCGAGTTAATTTTTACAGTTTGTGCCTTGGATAAACTGAGCTGACATTGGACTCAAATTTTGTTTTTTCCTTGATTAGGATTATAAAACACCATGATTTAAAGTTTTATTTTATCATATTCATATGACACATGATTAGTATAATGAACTGGACTGTGCAGTATTTTAAGTAACTGAGAATTATAGAGAAAAGTGTGCCCGAGTTGGCATTTTATCTTGTCGTTTTAGAATATCAACAGAAGCCAATACCACCTTTATGGGACTGAAATCAATGGGAATCAGATTATCTTGATGTTCCCCACCATTCAGTAGTAAAGATTTCTTAATTTTCATACTTTTGATGTGACTCAGCTATTTTCTCATTTTCTGCTTCTCTTTTCAGGCCTCCTCTTAGTCTCTTCCTGTTATGCACTGATTGCTTCTCTCCCAAGATTTCCCAGTCCAGAAAGAGAGAAGTGGATTGACCCAGCCAATCACCATTATTGTTTTTGAAAATAACTTTTCATGCCAGACAACTTCATTAGCTGCTGGCCTGTTAACAGACTGATGGTCCTTGGGTCAAGGGCCCATTGATTTAATCAGCTATGACAGGGATAGGACAGTTTCTTTCTTTTAGCAGGAGACTTTGAGTGTGGCAAGTACTGAATGATTTGCCTACTAGAGGAACTTTTCAATAACCTGGTCATAATTTATTGGCCAACTCTGGGGAGAAACATATTTTCTCTAAGTAGTTTTTGGAAAGGTAAAAGTAAGAGAAACACCTAAGGGGAAAGGGCAAAGTGACCTATTCACATGCAAGGCAAGGATTTTGAGATAAATGTTACCCAACGGGGGCTCCAGAGAAGCAAAGGGTCCTTCATGCCTTAACTGGACCTTCAGACTTCCGAGTCCTAAATAAGCAACGTAGTTAGGAACTATAGACATGGGACAATGACTACAAGAATTTGGTAAGATTTTTCAGTCTTGGGGAACTTTACCATGTTTGGGAAACTAACATATTTGTTACTTTCATTTTTGTTATTAAAAACTAATGAAAGAATAAGGGCTTCTGAGCTTATCTGCAGGGTAGCAAGAAGATGTTAGGTTAGGGAGACCACACTCAGCCTACATTTAGTCTTGGGCAGGAGGATCCTTAAGATACAGAACAGCTGGTTAGAAAAAAAGAGGTTGGAAGAAAAAGAGAGATCAGGCTGAATCCTGGTGGCCAGTGTGAGAAAAGAAGGGGGAATGCAAGAGCAGGAGGCCGGTCATCTGGCCCGGGCCTGAGAAGGCATATATGGTGCCTCCAGAACACCCTCCGAAGTGATGACATAACTATCATCATGGTGGCAGTTTATGGAAACTTTGGCGAAGGTCCTGGCATGGCTTATTTTCATATTTCTTTTGCTAATGACAGAATGAATGATGCTGAGACCTATATAGATGAGGTAGCCATGTGGCCAGTGCCCAACTTGATGGCTAGGGTTGGCTTCTTGGCTTACTTAATACCTGGAACACAGTACATAGATATTTGTTGAATCAATGAATCCATGTGTTGCTCTTGTACTAGCTGGATATGAGGACTACTGCAGAAACTGCTCAAGACCCCAACAAAAATTGTCTGACCTTCTTTAAGAGAACACTAAGAAGCCCAATCCTGGCATAAGTGTCATGGGCTACTAGAGGAGAAAGTAGTCCACAGGCTAATACTAATAATTGCTTCATTTTTAAGCACCTGCTAAGTGCCAGGCACCTCACAAAAAGTAGGTCCCATTATTGTAAAGTACAGATGAACTTCTGTTGTCATTGATAGGGACCCACAGATCAGATCTACTCATCAGATCTACTCATCAGAAAACCAGCCCAACTATTTCTTTACCATCATCCAGGTAAAATCAACCTGTCGACAGTCCAATGCACTGTCTCCCCCACATACCGTCAACCGATGTTGCCTTGTGGCTACTGTGAGTGTTAAGAAATTGTGATTCATCTCCTGGGTCCACACAACAGTAACAGTTGCCCTTTGCAGAGTATTCAGTATTTCGACTGTACTGTCTCATTTAACACAAGGTAGGTGTTTTACTCCCAATTTGGAGGTGAGGGAAATAGGATTCGACAATGTTAAGTAAATGCTCAAGTTTTCATGGCTAACGCAACAAGAGCCTGAATAGACTCCTGTCTGCTCATGTGTAGCCTGTGTGTCTTTTACTACATACCTAATGACATTTCATTTGTCCCTCAGAGTGAGGCTCAAAACAAGCCATGATCCCAAAGGTAGCTGGCGCCTTCAGCATCCTAGGAAAGGGCTGCCCAATGGAAGGTGCTGGGACCAGTGGTGCTCTGTGGGAGTGTGTCAGGATGCAAGATCAGCACAGCTGCTATTCTTTATGTCCAAGGGAATCTGGGGAATCTTGGACCCTTGGGATCACCAGGTGTCTTCACAGTGAGCCTGCTGCTGCCCACAGTGTCTCTGTCAACTTTACATTTCTGTGTTTGATCTCAATGTTTGCTCTTTTTTATTTTCAGATATAACCTACATTCAGTAAAGCGCAGACATCCTAAGTGTACAGCTTGATGAATTTTTACATGTGTGTATAACTGTGTAACCACCATACCTATCAAGCTCTAGAACATTCTGGCATCTTTTGTGCCTTCCCCAGGCACTACCTCCCCAAGGGGAATTACAACTCTATCATCTGTCGCTGTGTATTAGTTTGCCTGTTTTTGAATTTCATATTGTGTTTGAGTTCTAATTAGTATACAGGGTCCAAATCTTAGGCTACCGGGGGTCAAAAATAGAGGTACAGGGGGAGGGTGAAGTGGGTAAAGGGGATCAAATATATGGTAGCTGAAGGAAACTGGACTTTGGGTCCAGTTTCACACAATAAAATATATAGATGTCAAATTATATAATTGTATTAACCAATGTTATCCCAATAAATTTAATTAAAAACAAAACAAAACAAAAACAAAAACCAAAAATGCCAAAAACCAAATCTTAAGCTCCCAACTCAGGTAAGCAAAAAAAAAAAAAAAAAAAGAGTGTGATTCAACCTATTATTTTTTTAACATTGAACTTAATCTCTATCCTGAGCTTCACGTTTTACCAGTGGCAGAAATTGTAGTTAACTTAATGACATCTCATTTCAGGAAAGCTAAATCAATTCAGAGTTCGAGTGGCTTATCTATATTTCCAGGGGGCATTTACATAGTGCCAGGACATCATTAAGAGGCATTCAGCCCAGGCTTACTATGGTCATTTGCATCATTGGTCTAAGCTGGAGCA
>NW_006494611.1:2291275-2326705 GCF_000325575.1 Pteropus alecto | reverse complement strand
TTTCCCCACGGGCATCGACTGAAAGTCTCCCATCCCACTTGGTTCTGTCTACTCATCCTCATGGGTCATCTTGCATTCTCTGTGTCCTGTTTTCAAGGCTTCTTCAGGTTTGCTACTCCTCTCGGATACTTCTGAGCCGCTCTCACGGATGCACAAGAAACCTCCATTTGCTCTCCTGCGCCAATCCGGAACTACAGGGAACTCAGAGCAACTGCCATAGGTCCCCTTTGTCTGGAAATAGCACACTGCAGTTTCTCTTCTGCTGCTGCTATACTGAACTACTGCATTTCTGATTTTATCTCAGCAGGCAAGGCACACATTGTTTTGTCCTCCGATCCATAATCTTTAAGGGGCTTTCAACATCTCTATACTCTGGAGTTTGGCCTGAGTTGGGAGGCAGGGCATCATCCCAGGGATGCTCAATTGTTTCTCGCTCTGTTACTGGACTCTTTCTCTTCTCTCTTCCAGGCCTAGATGTTCTCTCCTCCCATGTAGGAAAAGCTGACTCTTACATTATCATCCATTCTTCTACTATTTTGGCATAAACTGTATGCTTAGACTCCTTAAGATTCTGGCTTTTGAAGCTCCAAAGGTCCAGTTATTACAGTAATTGGTGTTTCAAAATTATATAAGTTCTGAAAGTGTATTTAGAAACCCAAAACTAAAGTTGTCTTCTGTTGTCCACCTTATTTTCTTCTCTGGTAGGTAAGCCTGGGATGCCCTGGTCGATGCCTATAGGTTGTGGAATACAGGAAGTGGGATGGGGTTTCTTAGTTGTAATGAAAATCCATGTTGCTACCAGATTTTGACTTTTACTGCTACGTAACTACCACGAATTATTAAGCATCTACTACGTGCAAGGTATTTTGTAAGAAGGTATCAGGGGAGAATAAAGATAAAAAATTGTAAATGTAGATTGCATTTATTAGCAATTTGTTGTATTCTTTCCCTTATGTGATCCCGTCTGATATTGATAATATTTCTGTGAGTGGACAGGCCAGGTAATACCCTCACAATGAGCTTGCAAGGTAGGCTTTATTATTCTTAGCAAGTTCCAGATGAGGAAACTGGCTCAGAGAGAATTCAGCTCATCAAGCGGTTGAGCTGTGATCTGAGGCCTAAATCCAGAACTTCTGACTCCATTTACTTGCCTCCATCCACTACCCCCAAAACTTCAAAAACAAGGATTCCCAATGAGCTTCCAACCCAGAAGGTAAGTAGATCCCAGGGCAGTATGTAGGAGTTGAGAAAAGTCATGGCACCGAAGGTGGTGATATTGAACAGGACTTCATAGAATGGGAGGATTTCAACAAGTAGCAGTTGGGACGGGAGAAAAGTATTACAGCAGAGTGAACTTGTAAGCGAAGATTAAGGTTCCTGCCTTCTCTACCTGCTATCCCACCTGTTACAGCTGTCTGCATTTATGGACCTGCTTACTAGGACCTGATTTCTGCTCACATACCTGCCTCTGTGTTCTACACACCCACATACACGCACCACACACACACACACACACACACACACACACACACACACACCACTCCACATCTTGAGCATCAGCCACGTCCCAGATACAACCATTCCATTTAATTGACGATATTTCTGTGAGTGGTACCCCTCCCTGGCCTTCACCTTAGTGTCCCTGGGCTGAGTCACTAAGCCTCAGCTGTGCCACTTTTTCCTTGAATCTTAGTGTGACCTACATGTATCCTCTATTGTGCTCCACTGGCCTGTTGTCCCCCCAACCCCCACTTGTCCTCTGGACACTCAAGGGCTGTCCTGTCTCTTGCCCGACTTGACTAAACTTGCCACAACCTCGGGCACTGCCCCTTTCCTTACCCTCTGGTTCCACTTCTTAGGTCACTCCACCTCCATAGTTGCCTCAGTCCCCACGCAGATGCCCCACCTTAGTGTGTGAGCCTTTTGCAGGTCTTAGCTTCTTCTTTTCCTGCCCATCCCATATAGCTTCCCGGGACCAGCCGACCTCTCAGCCAAGTGTAGAGCAAGGACTGAAAGTCTTGAGGGAGCAGAGGACATCTTGGGGTGGGAGAGCATATTCCCAGAGAGTCTGAGGTCGGTGTATTGCCTGAGAGAATGGGAGAGGCAAGGATAGAATAGGTGGCAATTCATCATTTTTAAGTGTAAAGACTCCTCTTTTACACCAATATAGAACTCACAGAACAGTTTTACTTTTAGTATCTATTGTCTAGAAAGAAAAATGGTACAAAAAAAAATTTACAACGAATTCAGAAACACTTTTAGAAAATTTGTATTTTATTAAAATTCAACTTACACACCCGTCAGCTTACTCTTCCTAGTCACTGATTTATTGGGGCTTAAGAGTAAGAATACCAATGTCTTTATAAACCTTTTGGACTAAACTTAGACCTCAGTTATCATGGAGTGGATTTGAAGGAACCTCTAGGGAGATGTGGAATTACATTGGGGAAGTCCCTTAGGGCCCCCAGTTCTGGAGAGCATGAAGGGAAGCAGAGGAGGGGTGGTGGAGAGAGAGAGCCAAGGGTTCATTCTCTTTGAGGTAGACACTTCTCATGGGAACTGCAGCCATGTCTCAAGTGGTTTTCTTTGATTGTATTTTTAGTCTCCCTGTTTGAGAGTCAGGTGTCTGGCTGTAACATTTTGTTCACATGTCCCCCAGGCAGGAAGTTGTTTTTCTGTTGCCATTATCTGTCATTGCTCGGCTTTAATAAACAAGTTCATGTGCCATTGGGACAAGCTTAGACAGAAAATTTACCCTAAAGTCTTAAATATTCTTGAATATGAAAAAAATATATATAATTTCTTCTTAAACCAATTTCTTGTCCCTCTGACTGCCCTGTATATCAGCAGTTTCCCAGCCATTGGTTGCGATTACACAATGCTGCCTGACACCTCTCATACTCAAAAGTGTTTACTGAGGGGAATATAGGCAACCTGGAGATCCCCACCTACTCTTGACCTCAAAAGATCTCTTCAGACTGATTTGGATTTGTGTTAATTCAACAATGCAGCAGTCCCAATGGAGTGTAATGCTCAGTGAGAAGAGTTATCTGGCCATGATTTCAAGTACCATCTACTAGCTGTATGACCTTGGGCAAAATACTAACTCTTTGAATTCTCTATTTCTGTCTCTGTACAAATTCAGATACTAGTACCTATCTTATTATTACTTGTTAAAAAAAATATATTCATTAAAAAATAAATCTATTCATTAAATAAAATAACGATGGGAAAGTCTCTTGTACATATCTTGGTATGTACTAGGTATCTGAAAAAATATTTTCTTTCTTTCTCTCTCCTTCCCTCTTTTCCCTTCTTCGCCAGAGTTTGTGCTAGGTGCTGCTGGAAGTAAAAACACAAATATGAGATAGAACCTGCCCTTGAGATGTTTGACCATAGTACAGGCAGAAATGTGGTTGGTGCTCCACAGAAGGGTAAGTGAGTTGCCCGGTGGAGCACAAGGAGGAAGGAATTGATTCCATGTTGGGTAATTGGAGAAATGATGAAGGGAGAGTGGCTTTTGAGAAGAAGCTTCATGAATAGGTAAGATTTCTCCACTTCTTTTCCATTGTCTTTTTTCCTATTCTCTTCCTTCCTTCTTAAACAAGTATTGACCCGGAATTAAAAATGTCCGGGGAAGGCTCAAAGCCCAGTCTAATTAAGGCTCTCTGGTCCTCTCAGCCTGGCTCTTCCTCTTGTGCTGGCTTTGTCCTCAGGTGTATGGATACTAGAGAGGAACTCACAGTGTCTCTTGCAAACTCAGTTCCCAGAAAAATGACACATGTGCAAACAAATGTTTGCATACAGTCGTAGGGGTTCACAGACTTTCTGGAGCCCATCTATTGGTCTTAAACTTAACAACTCTGAATGAAGAAAATAGCCATGTTACTCCTTTCTTCCTCCTTCTTTAGGTAAATATAAAAGGAGACTTCTCAGTTGAAACTGGGGGTAGCTATCCTGAGTCCTTTCTTTTTGTGGGGCTCTGGAATCAAACTTGTCTGGATGAGGAGAACAGGATTTTAGCAACTAGTGATAAGGGAGAAGCTGGTCCAGGCCGAGGGAATGGCATGAGCATAGAAAGGCAGTGGGACAGGCAAGCTTAGGGATGTTTGGAGATGGTGAGTAGACTGGCCTGACTGTGGAGGGGTTCCAGCAGGGAGGTCTTGGTGACAACTGAGAGCCAGGTTGTACATGGCTGGAGGTGTAGAAGTTGGATTTTCTTCAGTTTCAGGCAGTGGAATCACTAAACTTTGTTACATAGCATTTTTACAGTTGTAATTTTATACTTCTATGATTATTTGATTACCGCCTGCCTCCCCCATCTTCAGTTTCAGGCAGTGGAATCACTAAACTTTGTTATATAGCATTTTTACAGTTGTAATTTTATATCTATGATTATTTGATTACTGCCTGCCTCCCCCAGCTCCAAAGAGCATAGGCACTGCTCCGTCAGCTCCAAAGAGCATAGGCACTGTGTCTCCTTCTGCGCACCTCTGTACCCCCAGTACTAACTGAGGGCCTAGAACATAATGGATGGTCAGTACACATTTGGGAAATGAATGGTGGATGAATGCACGATTCTGAGTGGGGAGACACACGTTTGGATCAATGTTTCTAACAAATGTGAGCTTCAGCACACACTTGATTTGATTCTCTTTCATGGTTTCCTTCTTCGTTCATCAGCAGTCATCGAGCAGGGAATTGGCATCTTGTTGGCCAGGCCTTTCCACATCTGGGCAGATCAGATCAGCTGAGCTCTCTGGTGAAGTGTGCAAATCATGTTTGGCATCTGCCAAGCCTCTGTCCTGTGCAAACGCTATTTGATTGGAGGCAGTTTGAAATAATGAAAAAAACATGCATTTTTGGAATCAGTAAGACTGTTTCAAATTTTAGCTCTACTTCTTATTAGTTATAAATCTCTAAGGAAACTACTTCACTTCTCTGAATTTGTTTTCCTCATTTATAAAACAGGAATAATAATAATTATTTACTGCAGAGTGTCTTGAGGATTAAATGAACTGGTTAATATAAAAGAGCCAGTGCATAGCAGGTGCTCTTTATTTTATTTTTTACATTTCTTTTTTCTCACTGTGTAATTGACAGTTGAAGAAAGTGTTTATTTCTTTTATTTCTGATTTTAAAAGCAACTTCATGCTCAGCATAGAAAACTTGGTCTATACATCTATACAGTAAAGTCTAAGAAACAAATTAATAACTTTATAAAACTACATAGAGATAACCACTGTTAGCATTTTAGTGTGTTCCCTTCTAGTGTTTTCTCTACTCACGAAAAACTTTATTTTAAATAGATAATTCCTCCATATGGCACACAATTTGAAGGATTACAAAAAGGTAAACAGAGTAAAGTAATTCTTCCTCTCTACTCTGACACCAGTCACTAGGTCCCTTCCCCAGAGGCAATCACCGTTACCAGATTCTTAGGTGGCCTCTCAGAGACAGCCTACATATTTAGAAAATTGATTTGGTTTTCATATTATCTTCCTCTCACGCAAACACTGGTGTGGTGTACCTGCTGTTTCGCTCGGAGGCTACCATGTAAGTGAGTTCCTTTTCAGCCCTGAAAGATGCCTTTGCAGGCAGGGCCACATAGAGCTCTGGTTACAGGTTCTGAGGGCTCAGCGAGGCTTGGTCTCGGTTGTATATTTTTACTCTTTGAACTGAAAATCTGCAGACAACTAAACAGGTGTTAGAATTCTCAGTCTCAACCGTTTCCACAGTTGCTCATGCGAGGAGCAGATCTGCAGGCGGTTGGGGGCCAGCAGACGGGATGGTCTGAGGCAGAATTCTGGCTTACTCCAACACTGCATTGACCCTCAGTCAATGTGTTTCTAAACTGACAGTTGGAAAATGTGGTCTGACACTGAAAGATAATATTTTGCAATTGGGATTGTTTTAAAAAAATCAGGGATATGTGCCCCCTAGAATGCTTTGGAGTAAAGAACAAAGCCTAAGAAAATATATTCCACTCTAAGACCAGTCCTGCCCTCTACCCTTCAGGCCCCACAACTCTGCTACCCCCAGTTCCTGTTACTAGAGCTTCTGTGCAGACCATATCCCCTCCCCTCCTCCGCCCCACACTCCGCTGCAGGCCCTGTCCTCAAACCGGTCCTCTCTGCCAGGCCCTGCCTACTCAGCTTTTTTTTTTCCCCCATTCTTCTACTAACTGATCAACCCAAGAACATTGAGAACTTGACCCTATTAAGGGGGAGACAGGAGGGCCAGGAGGGGAGACAGGAAGTTGGACTCATTTAAAGCTAAGCTTCAGAGAACAACGAATAAGAAATGAACTGATATATTTGAGACACTTCATCTGTAAAATGAGTATTAAATAATGTAATGGACATGACAGTGTTTTGTAAACTGTAAAGTGCTGTATATACCTAAGGGGCTCATATGATTATGAGGATGATGATAATTTAAAAATAAGACATGAAAGCCAATCAATTTTAAAAATTAATTTTTTGTTTACCCAAGTATTACTTATGTTAGAAGATTTAAAAAATATATAAATAGAATAAGAAAAAATTCTCACAGTCTTATTAGAGAGTGTGGTCCCTTGTATTATTTATACAGTATATTTCCTGTCCATTGCTGGGGCCTGTTTCTGTGGGAAGATTGCTGTTCCCTTAACAACAAGTTTTGCTGCAAGATTTACTCTGGTCAGTTAAGTATTGGTGGGAATGGCATGTGCCACCTCTGAGCGAAAGTTTTAAGAGCCTTTGTGTGGTTCTGGCATCTTTTTCTCCATTTGTCACAAGACTGGCGTATCTAAGTTAAGGGCTTTTCTATCATCCTGGGTGAGGGAATGAAGAGCCCTGTGAAGGACATGGAATGTGAGTGAGAAATAACATTTATTGTTGTAAGCACCTGACATTTGGGGGTTATTACTGCAGTATAATTAGTTCTAAGATAGCTAATATGCAGAGAGATGACAACCGTTAATATTTTAGTGTATATCCTTCAGCCTTTTATCTCTGCCTATCTTCTATATATCTTTTCCTTATAAAAATTGGATTGTAATGTACACATGATTTTGTGAAGTACTTTGTCATGTCATCTGCAAATATTTCCCTATCTGTCTCTAAAAGATAAGATTCTTCCTTAAACATAACCATACCTTCATTGCACTTAAAGTTTCGTATCGCCAAATATTAGTCATTGTACAATGTTAAATTGTACAATTTTAATGTTATTTTGTTGAAATCAGGGATTCCAGTAAGGTCCCTGACTTTGCAAAAGGCTGACGTATCTCTTAAATCTCTTTTCATCCTTAGGCTCTCCCTCCTCCCTCGCTTTCTCTCTCCCCTTGTGATGTATTTGATGGAGAAACCGAACTGGTTGTTCTGTAGAGTTTCCCACAGTCTGGATTTTGCTGATCATATTCCCATGGTGTCATTTGACATGTTCCTCTTTTCCACTATATGTAGTTATATGTGGATTTTTGTCTGCGTGGGAGGTCAGCACCCAACCACCATGTTGTTCAAGGATCAGTTGTATTTCCTGTAAGTTGCCGATTAAAGCTAGAAGCTTGATCAGATTTCGTGAACAGATTTTTAAACTTGATGCATTATTAAAATTTACATGTCATTTAATATTCTTCTAAACATGTTTTCTTAATGACTAGAGAACTGTCGAAAATACAAATGTATTTTTATTTATTTAACTAATCCCTTATTGTCAGTCAGTTAGGTTGTTTCTAATTTTTTCTACTACATACAACTCACTGATAAAACTCTCTCTGGACTAGTCATTTTCTGGCCTAATTTGCTGCTCTTCTGTTCTCTTAGTTCCTGCGGATGGTGGACGCCTGCGCCAGCTTCCTCACAGAAGCCTTGAACCCAGAAAACTGTGTTGGAATACTGAGGCTGGCAGACACGCACTCCTTGGACAGTCTAAAGAAGCAGGTTCAGAGTTACATCATCCAAAACTTTGTGCAGATTCTAAATGCTGAGGAGTTCCTTGAACTTCCTGTGGACACTCTGTATCACATCTTGAAGAGTGATGACCTTTATGTGACTGAGGAGGCTCAAGTGTTTGAGACTGTGATGAGCTGGGTCCGGCACAAACAGTCGGAACGACTCTGCCTGCTCCCCTATGTTCTGGAGAATGTGCGCTTGCCCCTTCTGGACCCATGGTACTTTGTGGAGACAGTGGAAGCCGATCCTCTCATCAGGCAGTGCCCAGAGGTCTTCCCGCTGCTTCAGGAAGCCAGGATGTATCACCTTTCTGGCAATGAGGTGAGCTGACAATGAGAGGTGCTGTAGTTAACCAGTGAAGTAAGGGAGTTAGTGGACCTCACAGAGATATAGGGGAGGCTGGCTCGCAAATCCTTAGGGCATCAAGAAGAAGATGCTACACTGTTTACAGTTTGAGTCAGGCAGTCCCAGAAGCCTTGGTTTTCTTATCTGTAAAATGGGGATGATACTGCATCATAGACAGCTACTGAGAGGAGTAGGTAAGATGGAGAAATCACCGAGCACCGTGCCTGGCACAGCCTTCCTCTTCCCAGTTGTGTAAGGGTGGGACGTTGGTGGGGGTGATGAACACATGGACAAAACGTACCCTGTCTAGTCACTATCCCACAGGGTGCTGCTTTCCTAGTCTGCCCATTCTGGGGAACCTTGAGTCTCTTGGGTTCCCTATGATGTTACTTTAGTTCAGACTCATTATCCCTGAAAACTCCTCAAAACTCACCTTCCTGCTCCCAGTGTGGCCTCCTTCTAATTCATTCACTAGATGAATGATCTAAAACTCAAGCCTAATTATTTCTCTCTTGAGACTACCCTCTTCACGGGCTCCCCACCACCTTCAGGATAAAGCGCACACTTCCTACCTGACTGAGCTCCCAGAGCCTAGCCTCACATACTTCACATCCTGCCTGCTTATCTAGCACCATCTCCAGTGCCTCTCTTCTGCTACAGTCCTAATGCACTGCTTGTAATTTCCTAAAGTGGACTTGCTTTTTCAGCCTCCAGGCTAATACAGGGGTTGTTCAGATGCCTTTTTCTACTTCTTCATCTCATTAACTTCTTGATCCTCCTTCAAAAATCAGGTCAAGCATCACCTTCTCCAGAGGCCTCTCTTATTCCCATAGAATCGGGTGCATTGCTCTATCATAGCACCAACTGCTGCGTGTTAACCACTAAATTCCTCATTTGAAAATATCTCTAGACTGGGAGCTTGTTTTGGTTGGAAATACATCTTATTGAACTTTTCATCTCCAAACCTTAGGAGAGTCCCTGGCACATAGTCAGTGATAGGCAAATGTTTGTTGAATGAATAAAGGAGGACCAAGATGGTGAATACACATATGATTTGGATCTACCTGGTTCTCCTTAACAATTCCTGAAGAAATGTTTTATTCAGAACTATATAAAGATAAGGATAAGCTTAGTGGGGAGGAATAAAACAATTAAGTAGTAATGATATAGGGGCAGTTTAAGTTTGTACGTATGAACACTCACACATATATACTGGTATACAGTAGCTCTGGGATTGGCAAGAAGCCTCCTTTATTAGGCCATTGGTAGAAATCTTAGCCAAAAGTGGCTTAGGAATTGTCTGAGGCCACTTGGGAGCCTCCTCCTTTTTCTATGTGTCCTTTCTAGTTATGTGTCGTCCTCAGATCTGTTGTCACTCGTTGACACTGCAAACGCATCCGTAAATGTTTGGTAGAAGTTACTGGCGATGCTATCAGGACCAGGAGTTTTCTTTGTGAGAAGGTTTTCAACGACAGATTGCATTTCTTTAATAAATAAAGGGCTGTTCAGGTTATCCAGTTCTTCTAGTTTGAGCTTTGGTAGTTTGTATCTTTCAAAGAATTTTTCCGTTTCATAGAAGTTATTAAATTTATTGGTATATAGTTGCTATATACCAATTTATTGGTATATAATATTCCTTTATTCTTTTAATATCCGCAGGATCTGTAGTGATGTCAAATCTCTCATTCCAGATTTTCATAATTGTGTCTCCTCTTTTTCTTTCCTAATCGATCTGGTTAGAGGTTTATCAATTTTATTGATTTTCTCAAAGAACCAGTTTCTGGTTTCATTTGATTTTCCCTGTTGTTTTTATGTTTTCTATTTTATTTCTATTCTATTTCTATTCTATTTTATTTCTATTTTTATTCTATTTTATTTCTATTTTATTTCTACTCTGATCTTGATTATTTCCTTTCTTCTGCTGACTTTAGGTTCAATTTTCTCTTCTCGTTTCTGATTTCTTAAGGTGGAAGAAAAGGTAATTGATGTGAAACCATTTTTCCTCCTGATACTGTCATTAGTGTTTTAAAGTTCCCTCTAAATACTACTTTAATAGCATCTCATATGTTTTAATATGCTATGCATTCATTTTTTTTTTCCCAAATAAATCCTGAACACAAACTATATGCCAGATTTGGTACCAGGCACTTTAAAACATTCTCTGCCTTACTAAACATATGGTCCATCAGAGAAGACAAGACATTAAGCAAATGAAGGATTATGAGTAGATTGACGAAGAGAGTCCAGGCAGCTTCCTGGACTCTCTCCATCAGTCTACTCCTATCCCATGCTGGTATGTGGGTTACTGACAGGTGGCTCAGCAGTGGGAATCAAAGCCCTCACACACTTGAAGATGAGTGTCGGTCCCTGCTCTCAGTTCAGCGTTTGAAATACAGGGTCTTAATCAACTATACTTTCAATATTCTGGCTATTTTTGTTTCAGCTTCTCATTTCCTAAGTCCCTGAAATGCAGATGATAAAGGCATTCTTCTGATATCAAATGTCTCTACTAAGTCTTCTGCAAAATTGCTGCTATAAAATATCTGCTCTGTTTTTTGTATTTGCAATGGGTTGGGGTAGGGAGTAGAATGATATTCTCTGGATTTGGGAGGAGAGAGAATTCTGATGTGTGGCAGGAATTTGGGCTTACAATCAGGCAGATCTGGCTTTAATCTTGACTGCACAATTGACCTCCAGGGTGACCTTGGCCAAGCTACTTAGCTACTTTAAAGTTCAGTCTTGATCTGTAACATGGGGACAATAATACCTACCAATTGCTGGAATTGTTTTGAGAATTAAATAAGATAATGAATGACATATTCTCAGCACAGGGCCTGGCACATGGTAAGTGCTCCATAAATGAACTCTGTTCTTATTCTCGCTCAGGCCCTTTATGGTGTTCTGTCTCCCAAAATCAAGCATTCTCTTTCATGGAGGCTAAAATCTCTCTTTTCACCATGTCCGAGGATTCCGCTGCCCTATTGCCCCAAATCTTGTTCAAGGCACTTACTAATTCCTATTTCACAGTCTGGGTACTGAACCAACCAACCCCTGTGATCTCTGAATTGAGGTCTCACTGCCAATTGATTCCTTGAAACTCTCTGTTTGCTCATTACTTGAATGATCTTGGATTTATTCCTAATGACAGCAGTGTACGCCTAGAGGCTACTCTCTGAACACACTTCTCCCCTTAACTTTCCTTTCTCAAACTTTAATCCTTTTTATCCTATCATTACCACTTCCTCTTAACCTTGTCTGTCCTCTAAGCTCATGAAAGTGGCGACAGTGGGGCATTTTAGAACCCTAAAAGCAAATGTCAATATACATTTGATTTAGGAATGGAAGCTAGTATTTTCATTGGGAGAGGTTTTTGAGACAGAGAAAGTTGCCCCTTCATTTCATTGCCTCCGAAATTTCCAGGGACCACCTTGTTCTATACCAAAGACCTGATGGCATAGAAGTGATTACAGGCATTTACAGAGATTGTGTCACTTCTCCAAGGTCACATGACTACAGGTGGTGGAACTAGGACCAAACTCTGATGTATTTGACTCCAAAACTCTGCTCTTTCAGCTGTGGCTTTCTTTGCTTGTTTGAGGCTCTGAAGGGTCGTATGCTTGATGTTAGGATCCAGTCCCCCGATCTCCCTGGCCACACCCTGCTCCTTTTTATTTTTTCCCCCTAAGTCTCTGGATACTCTATTGTGCCACCTGTCAGGACCTCTCTTTCAGAAGTCTGATAGTGAGCAGTCTGGATTACCATCAAGAAATTAAAATAAGCGGGGAGTGGAAGGTGGCCAGGAATGAAATTCCAGGATTCAAGGCTTTAGATCAGGTGGGAAGGGAGAAATGAGAAGTGCATTTGATGGTAAACAGACCTGGACTTGTTAAAATGGCAGCAAAAGCAACAACAGGTAACCTTTGTCGGGGTTACAATAACCTCAATATACCAGGCCCTGGGCCAGGCACACTATGCATACAATCTCATTGAATCTTCACAGCAAACCTGTGGAGTAGTTACCACTAAAATATCCGTTATACAGGTGATGAAACTGAGGCTCAAGGAGGTGAAGTCGCCCTGACATAAAGTGGCAGAGTTGGGAATTGGGCCCTGTTTTGCTGGCTCTATAGCCTGCGCTCTGAACTGCTATGTCATCCTGCCTTCCTGTACTCCCATTGATTTTCCAGATCATTTCAGAGCGTACCAAACCCAGGATGCACGAGTTCCAGTCTGAGGTGTTCATGATCATTGGTGGCTGCACGAAGGATGAACGGTTTGTGGCGGAGGTAACCTGCCTGGACCCCCTGAGGCGCAGCCGCCTGGAGGTGGCCAAGCTTCCAATGACAGAGCATGAGCTGGAGAGTGAGAATAAGAAGTGGGTGGAATTTGCATGCGTGACATTAAAAAATGAGGTCTACATCTCAGGTAAGCAGGAGCCACGTGATGCCAAAGCAAGCCTCCGGTGGCACTTTGTATTTTCCTGGGTGAGTTCTAGGCAGCCATCCTAGAACTACCGTGAGTGGCAGTGATCTAGCTCTGACTGGGTCCGAATATAGGCACAAGATCAGGCAGTCTTGGAGAGCACATTATTACTTAATGAACACTAACCTGTGAGCGGCATTGTACTAGAATCAAGGGGAGCAGGCAGACAGGTTCAGTCCTTCATGGAAAAAGAAGAAAAGTGATACTAGAGTTTATTTGGTGTCTGTTATGGGCACAGCACACTAAACTAGGAATACAGCAATGAATAAAAACGTCTCCCAAACCTGACTCCTCCCTTCAGATTTATTAGGTCAAACTTTTAGACACTCCAACAGCACCCAGTGCTTTTTCCTGTCTTGCTTCTAAGTAGTTGTCTTTTTTACAATTTCTTTATGCCTGTCTCCCATTAGTCCTTAAATTCTGTGAGAGTCAACACTATATTCCCAGCATTTCATTTATTATGTGTGCCTAGCCGCATAGTAAACGTTCAATAAATATTTATTAAATGACACATTCTCTACCATCTTGACAGCATAGTCAAAGAATTTACACTTTGGTAGCATTTAATCATTTGTTCCTCACACCAACTCTATAAGGTAAATGATTTTAATCTCTAGACTATGAATGATGAAAGCAGACTCAGAAAGGTTATAGAATGCACCTAAGGTCACATACTGGTAAATGTCAAGCAGAATTTCATCCCAGGTTCTTTGAGCCCCATCCTCTCTCCATCACATCAAAAGCCACCCCGCTCTTCTTGGGGTGGCCCCAAGGGAGAAGATGAATGTCCTTTACCCTCTCTTGGAGGCTTCCTTTAATTTTCACTTGTTTGACAAAAAGCTGCTTCCCAGAGCTGGCTTCCTCAAAAATCAAGGGCAAATCAGTTCATTTTTATTAATATATTAATGCCATAGATTAGATTATAGCATTCTTTTATCTTGTAGAAATATTTTTAATTGGCATAGAACATTCAAACAATACAGAGAGTACAAAGTAAAATATGGCAGTTCATCTGTGCCATTACAATCCTGTATGTTTAGATATTTTTACAAAATAGTTTTATATTGTCTTAGAGTAAGTAATGGCATCTGCTGTAACAAACTCTAGATCTTGGTGAATTACCACAATAGTATTGGGAATAGGGGGAGTGAATCTACTCCATTCAGTCATTCAGTGGCCTAGGCTCCTTCCATCTTCTCTGTTTTCCACACGTGGCTTCAAGGTCAATGCATTTTGAGAAGAGAGGGAAATTGTATGAGTTCAAAAGACACACCTGCTCACAACAGCCTCAGCCTGGACACGAGGCATCAGTTCTACTGACATTCTATTTGCGAGAACTAGCCACATGCCCTCCCTGTGCACCTCACCCCATGCAGGTGGGCTGGGAAATGTAGTTTAGCTGTGAGTTCAGGAGGAAAAGACAGGGTTGGTAACCATAGTCGGTCTTTGCCACATCCACTACACATGTTATTCTACAAGTTACCCTACCCCTCTCTTAAATTTGTTGTTTCCTTTTTAAAGATGATATAAACAATACATGTTATACACAATTAAATGAACAAGAACTTATGCTTTCATTCACAATATATTTTAGACATCATTACATGTTGATATGATGGATCTATCGTATGTATTAAGTGATATAATACATGTAAAGCACGGCACAATCCCAAGCACGTAGTGAGAGTTCAACAGCGTTAGCCATCATTAGGGTCATCGTCATTATTCTTATTCTTTTTACCAGCTGCAGGGCAGTGTACTGAATGGATGAACCATGACATTTTTCAGCATTTATTTTCCTACTGAAAAAAAAAGAAATACTGTAATAGGCATTCTTATGCACATATGTTGATGAACTTGTGCTGCTATTTGGAGAGATTCCTGGAAGTGGTCAAAAGACGCGTAAATTTAGAATTCTTGTAGATATTGCTAATTTGTCCTCCAGAAAGATTGTATCAATTTACAGTTCAACCAATGATGAAAAACAGTGGCCATTTCCTACATCCTTGCTATCAATTACATTTTCTGAAATTTTTATATTTTTATTTTTTCATTTATACTTGACATACAATATTATATTAATTTCAGGTGTACGACACAGTTCAATTACATTTTTAATAGTCTAGAATGTTTACATTTATACTCTTGAATCAATATTGAGCATATTTTCATATATTTATTAGTTTAATGTATTTATTTTTTTAAAAAATTATCTGTCCACGTCCTTTGCTTTTCTATTGGCTGCTTGTCTTTTCCTTATTAAGTTTTTGGAGCTCTTATTATATATCCTTTGCTATTTGTATTGCAAATACTTTCTCTCAGACTGTGGTTGTCTTTTAACTTTGATTTTTATTTTATATAGTAACTTTCCTATATGATTCTGGGTTTCGAGTCTTGCTTAGAAAGTCCCTCCCCACCCCAAGATCATCAACATTTTCTTGGTAACTTTTATAGCATTTACAATTTGAATTTCATTTTAAGGGCAATATGAAATAGGGATCTATCTTAATTTTTCTCTAAATAACTAGCCAATTGTTCTAATACCATTTAATGATTTCTATATCTTTTAATCTGTTTCTGTACTCTTAATTTTTATTCATCAGTTTGTCTAGTCTGATGCTAGTGCCCCATTGTTTTTATTATAGATTTGCAATATATTTTGATATTTGCTAGGAAAACCCCCATCTTCCTTCTTCTTTTCTAAATGTCTTACAAGTTTTTCCAAATTTACTCTTCAAAATGAAATTTAGAATGATCTTTTCAAGTTCCCTGAAAAGTCCTGAAGGCACTGAATATATAGATTTATCTGGGGAAGGTTGATATCTTTGCAATAACTTGTCTTCTCATCTATGCACACAAAATGCCTGCCTAGTCAATCAGGTCTTTTATGTCCTGAAGAAAACTTCATAGAGTTTTTATTTTCTAACAAGATAAAATTTGTATACATTTATTCAAAGTTTACGCTTATTTAATAATTTTTGACACTACCTAAATGAGACAAATATCACGGTGTTTTAAATAAAGAGAGAGACCTCTATAGGATACACACCCCCCAAATGGTTAAACTATATGAACAAAAAATTCATAGAAAAGGAGGAAGCTCAGTCTCCCTAACAGCCAGAGAAAACCAAACTGTGACATCATTTTTCTTCATCAGACTATAACATGAAACAGAACAAAACAATCCCAAAACCCTCCTCATATTCACTGGGGGGAGGGGAAAGGTCAACCAGGACAGCTTTAGAGGGCTCTTTGGCAGGACCTATAAAAATTCAAGGTATGTACACCCTTTAACTGGAAGTCCCACTTTTGGGCTCCATCCTAGAGAATCACTTTACCTATGTATGGAACATTGTCAGTGATGTTCATTACCGCACTAGGGCCCATTGACATAAGTCTGAAAAGTACATCTTCTTCTTTGAGTAGCTGGTGGTTCACTGTGCTGATGGAAAAATAGAAACACAAAGCCATTAAAATATTTGATTACAGCCACCAAAAAAGTCAATTCTCTTTTGTTTTGGTCTCCCTTCCTGATTATGTATTTTGTTTATTAAAACAGTTGTCTTGAAAAAATAAATTTACCAGCTCACTCTCACATTATCTGTTGTGAGCATCTCATTCTTTTATAATAAAAATGGTTTAAAACTAGGACAGACCTCATTTACAATTTTATATAGATCAGAGATATTAACTAAAGGAATTTTGTAAGATTTCCTGGCTTTGCAGTTTTTAAAAAAATAAATAAGCAAACATAGAACTTAAGCTGTTTTCTAATTTGCCTAATGGTCAAGACCCTACAATTCCCTCCTGCAACAGTCCAACCTTACCCGTCCTGCCTTACTTCCTGCCTCTCAGCTGCATAAACACTGAGTCCAGACTCCTGCTGGCTCCCACCCACCCAGAGTTCCCTGAACTCTGACGCACAGAGGTGGCACATGACATGGCCGAGAACATGATTCACCCCAGCCTTACACTGTCCCTAATGTTGCCCTGTGTTGGCTCTGTCTCTCCATCTAGACTGCACACATCTTCAGGATTTCTTTCCTCTTAAGAGAGGGGCTGGCATGGGGATTTAGCACTTTTGAACCTGTGGGAAATTATGGGAGAAGCTGTATTTCTGTCATATCACAAGGTTTTTTAAATGCTGTGTATCTCTTATAGGTGGCAAAGAAACACAGCATGATGTTTGGAAATATAATTCTTCAATCAACAAGTGGATTCAAATTGAGTATTTGAACATAGGCCGCTGGAGGCATAAGATGGTGGTGTTAGGTGGCAAGGTCTATGTGATCGGAGGTTTCGATGGCTTGCAGAGGATCAACAACGTGGAGACCTACGACCCCTTCCACAACTGCTGGTCAGAGGTATAGATTATTTCTACAAGTAGCTCTGTTCGTATTATTACTTCAAAGCTTTAAAAAGAGGTATATGCCAATATAGGTATATGGCTTTCTGATCGTTCTGCTCCCACTGAGAACGTAGTCGGGGGCTCTGAGCTTCCATCCTCATAGAAGCCATTGCTGATCAGGTCACAGAAACAAATTCTTTCCGGGTGGGGAAGCTCCATGGACATCCATCCTTTCCTGGCCAGAACCCCAATTGTGGAGGAGAGGCTTGGTCCTAACTTTGGTGCATGTCTTGGCCCAGAGTCTATGCTTCTCAGACGCCATCTGCCCTTGTCTTCTCCACAAGGGATGCACAGAGATTTCTTGAATACACTGTTTGTTGAATGCAGAGTCATTTGGTAGTGTTTAGCAGTCAGCCCCCGTTTATTCGCCTATTAATGAACCATTTACATGCATGCATGCAAGACTTTCGCAATGCAAATTCAGGTATATATCATACTCAGGCAAAGGTAAAGCACTGCTAATTAATGGGCAAAAGTTATGGAAGATGAATAAGCTCTGGAGATCTGTACTACACTGTACCTATAGACAAAAACACTATATTTTACACTTAAAATTTTATTAAGAGGGCAGACCTCATGTTAAGTGTTCTTGTCACAATAATTTTTTAAAAAGGTAAAGTGATCTCACTTTCTATATTTCCAGGTTATTCCCAATTTTAAATTTTCTTTCTCCTTATCAGATCATGTGTCAGAGCATGTTCTAGCTTTGGAGAGTATAAAACATAGTCAGTGTAGGCACAAGCAAAGGTAGCCAGGTCATCATGGCATCCAGCCAAGACCTGTCAACCCTAAAACTGCCATATAGGGAGCCCTTACTATTTATGGGGTGTGTGCCTAAGTGTTTCTTAATTCAACAAATCCCATCACAGAGTTGCTCTGTGACCCAAGAGAATCATGTCGATGGGCAAGAGGCTCTTGGAGGTCTTCTTTAGAGCCCTGGGGTTCACAGGGTGGAAGCACAAGTCTGGCTTAATCCCAATATCTGCATGTAGCCCTAGAGTGGGAGAGTCTGCTTACCTGTGGCTATCCGAAACCCTTATACAAGCTTTTCTTCCCTGTGTAAGCACCAAGGACAATGCCTGGCACATAACAGGCACTAAGTAAATACTATTTGAGTGAACGATATAAATATGCACATTGGAGAAAGCCTTTTTCTCCAGCACTGGCTGGTTTCATCTGTATAAACACTTATTCCCTCCTCATCTGAGAGCTGAATTTTGAGAGAAACGGGCTGGAAACCTCCAACACTCAGCCTGCTCTAGCCTGCTCAGAGACCGGAAGGAGGGTGAGAGATGTGTGCCTTGATCTTCTCTTGTGTCTCAAGGGGAGATCAAGGCTACAGGTCTTGTGACTTTAGGCAAAGGATGCCCAGGCTTGTGTCCCCTGGCTCCTGGCCTGCGTCCTGTGATCCACTGTGGCAATCTGGGCAGCATGACTAACCGCTTCTCTTGGGGGCCCTTTGCCTCTGCAGGCTGCACCCCTCCTTGTCCATGTCAGTTCCTTCGCAGCCACCAGCCATAAGAAGAAGCTCTTTGTGATTGGGGGAGGGCCCAATGGGAAACTGGCCACGGACAAGACTCAATGTTATGACCCTTCAACCAATAAGTGGAATTTAAAGTCATCCATGCCAGTGGAGGCTAAATGCATCAATGCAGTGAGTTTCCGGGACCGCATCTATGTCGTCGGTAAGTGAGCAAATGGCTTCTTATTTATCGGAGGTTCCTCACTCACACAGCCATGCAGATAGATCAGACAGGGCCTTCCTGGGAACTCACAACTTCCTGAAAGAGAAGGTGGGATTGGTCTAGGCCTTGGTAGGATTTCTCTTGCAGTCCTGGAGGCAGAAACAGTCCACATTTAGGAGACATACAAAGGGGAGGAGCTAGAAGTCGCTGCAGGAAAAATACAGACATTGGAATTGCACAGTACAATAAGTGCCCAACATATGATAGTTATCATTATTTCTTATTTTGTGTTCATGGGAATTTTATTTTTCCTAATTGCTTGGGGTGCTCTGAAAATTTGCAGTTCGCCAGAAGGAAAGCCTGGCCAGCCAGACCACAGTTAGCATGTAATTGTTAAGGTTGATGGATCTCAATTCCGACTACTCATTAGAATCATTGGGAACTTTTTACAAAAATATGGGTAGCTGGGCCTTGCTTCGGACCAATGAAATCAGAATGAGAAAGAAGATGCTGACCAACAGTGCAAATGTTTTTAATGTGCAGGTGATTTTATTGTGCAGCCAGGACTGAGAACTACTGATTAAGGAGATTCCAAATATAAATAACTTCAGCAAATAAAGGCTAATCAGAGAAGTAAAACATGAGAACGGGTTTTTTTTTTTTTTTTTTTAAAGCCCTTCTCTCCCTTGCTTCAGGTTTCATTTGTGTTTATGGTCAGGCTCATGACTCTGCTTAAAGGTCTAATCTTGAGATGAGTGACTTGGGCTGGTGTCCCAGGTCCTAGTCAATCTACAGAGAGGCTACCACTTCTAGTTACTGGATGGCTTCTATGTCCCAGGCCTTCTGCCAGTTGCTTCATGCACCTGGTCCTTTTGACGTCTTATAACCCCATGGTCTATGTGCTGGTGATTAGAGAGCAAAAGGTGGCAGAGCTGGGATTGTGAGCTGAGTCTACCTGACTGCACCAGGTATTTTTTCCCAGAGAGCAGCCTTAGGGTGCATTTTAGCAGCCAGACGCAGCCAGGTGTCCTTTGGAACCTGATTAACATCTGGCTGTGGAATTTAAAGGGCCTTGTGAAGTGTCTCCAGCACTTCCTGTTCCTCTGAGCCACCCTGGCTTTCTGAAGAACCATAAATCTACTTTCTCTTGGCAAGATGGTAAACTTGACCTAACCAGAAGAAGGGTTTTAGTGGTTAAAGGGGAAGAAAACCAGAAAAATAGTGAGATGCCCACCCTGTTTTTCTTCCCCTTCAGGTGGGGCCATGAGAGCCCTGTACGCCTACAGCCCTCTGGAGGACAGCTGGTGCCTGGTGACTCAGCTCAGCCACGAGAGGGCCAGCTGCGGCATTGCGCCCTGCAACAACCGGCTCTACATCACTGGGGGGCGGGATGAGAAGAACGAGGTCATCGCCACCGTGCTGTGCTGGGACCCTGAGGCCCAGAAATTGACGGAGGAGTGCGTCCTGCCCCGAGGGGTGTCGCACCACGGCAGTGTCACCATCAGGAAGTCGTACACCCACATCCGGAGGATCGTGCCTGGAGCAGTGTCAGTCTGACTGCGGAAAGGCGGAGCCACGCGGGGAGCTGGGAGACCGTCCTCACCAATCCTGTCCTTCCCACTTCAGACAGCAGGCTGGGCTTGGGTTTTAGGCCACACATCAGGGAATCCCTCGGAAGTCAGAGCTTTAGGACACTTGAGAGCAGCCAGGCATGTTTGCATGACCTACCTCAGGAGAGAAGAAGAGTAATATGAAACATTCAGGACACACTTACCCCATGCCAGGTTCTATGCCGGCCACTTTTGTATACTCAAGACATTTAAGCATAATGACCTGGTGACTGGATATAATCACTTCATGTTTTACAGGTGAGTTTCAGAGAGGGTAAATGATTTGCCCCAGGTCACTCAGATTGCAACTAGCAAAGCCAGGAGTCTAAACCCAGGTCTTTTAATTTCAAAGGCTGTGCCCTTTCTGCCATACTGTCTATCTCAGAGCAGGAGACAAAAACAAAGACAACCCAAAAAACTGTTGTTGTTGTTGTTCCGAAAAGTTTGCTAAAGGATTCACTCAGCTAGGTAGGGAAGTAAAGGGGTTTCTTTTTTCATTTTTTCCCCCCCTTATATTTAAACCATACGGAACCCTTGGTCTTAGAGCCTTGGGCTCCTTGTCAAGAGTGTCTCAGGTTGTTTCATCTGAAAGATCTGGGGAGATGGATCCGAGAAGGCCTGTTTGCTTTGAAAGAGATAAAAGACTTGTGTTCTATTCTTCCACATCAAAAGCCCCTGTTTTTTATGATCACTGGAGGCCTGTTTTGGAATAGAACTGTCATTACCAGACAGAATTGTACCTTCAGCACAGTCCAGTGTCCTGTCCTCTTAATGTCTAGCCATTGCACTGCCATGGAAAAAAGAGGTTCCCAGAGACCCAGAGAACTGTTTTAAAAAGACGTGAACATCCTAACATTGCTCTTCAGACAACGATTTGGGTCCATGTCCCTGAGACACCACCCTCCTGGAGCCTTAGATTCTAGTTCCTTGTAAGCCCTGCTGTTTGGTTTTTGGATCAGCTTGGCACAATTTTGACTCAAAGAACAGAGTCTGTCCTTCACTCTAAGAGCTAGAGCTTTCAAATGAGCTCACTGGAAATTCATTCTAATCCCCAAGTTGGGGAAACAGATGAAGGGATCCTGTTTCATGTGCTGTATTTAAAAGCAACAACAATGGTGACAACATAGTAACTGCATTACCCAATGTGCTTATTTTCACCATCTGATTTCAAATCTCTACGTGGAATTTTAGTCCACATCAGATGTGGCATATTGTAGTCGTACTTCTCAGCAGTTTGGGAAGTTAGAGGTAGTAGAGTTGATAGTGCATTTCATTTTCATAGAAAAGTTATGGTTAGCAGAAGCTAATGTTCAAAGCAGGTAAGATAGACTTAGAAAATTACAAGTGAGATTTCTGTTTATGCTTAGATCATTGAGGATAAATTAAATGCATTTTGGTATATGAAAAGCTCTGTCTCTTGGGGTCAGGTATAACAGTTTAGCTCCTTACTATGAAAAGTAAGATGGAAAAATGCAAACATTTGTGGAAATTTAGAACATGTGTATCACTTAGTCATGAGCACTAATAATCTTAAAATGCTCTCAATGGAAACAATTTAATGTAGTTCAATTCAACAAACATACAAGGAAATTTTTATGTTCGTCAAGCCTTGGGGACACCAATAAATAAGATAAATCCTCACCCTGGAGACACTTGATAAACAGGTAAATAGACCACTAGTCGATATTATAATTTTTGTTTTGTCAAGTTAGCAAAAAATGAGATGTATGTAAATAATGAGGCTGCATCCAATTCTCTATGATCCTTCCATGTGATCCTCCTGGGAAGCCGTGCATGTAGGCCAATGATGTAGCCACTGATTACATATTCGTTTTTCTTTGAGATCGCCTTCAGAAACTATTTATGAGCTAGAGGAGAAATCATATTCCAAAGATGGTTTCAGAGCAGAACTTCCAAAGAGAATATTCAATGACAGCATCACTGGCATACACAAAAGACCTCCCCTCAGAAAGACAGCACTCCTTGTCACGGCCGTCCTTTGATGAGACCAGTCAGCAAATTCTGAGCCCATCAGTGGGTTGACCTTATGCTAGGAAATTGAAGATTTAGGTTCTCTGTGTTAAATTTGGTTCTAAATGTGGGACCTAAGTTTCAGGACTAGTTAAGAATACCCGAATAAAGACAAAGAAGTAATTTTATATGATGCTCGTATTACCAGATGTGCAGGTGACTCGTGGTAAAATCTCAGAGGCCTGAACCTCAAGAAATAGGGATCCTCGATAATGGTATGGGTTAGCAGACATGTACCTATTAAGACGATCCAAAGTTCTGCACTCGAAGCTGTCAGTCTGTAGCTTTTAGAGAAAGCAAAAATTTCAAGTCATGTTGGGGAAACAAACAAAAACAAATAAAAATTATTTGCAGCAAGTTAACTGTCTTAACCCATGCCGCCAGCAGGGGGATGAGGCAGACAGATGCCAGGTGAGCCAAAACAAAGGGCCCTAAAGCTCAGGCAGGGAGGGTGGGATGCCCTGGCACAGCAGACTGGATCTTGGCACAGGTCCTGTGAGTGGACAGAGCACCCCTGGTTGGGAGGAAGAGGATGACATAGAAGGAGGAGGAGGAGGAAGAGGTCAGATTTAAGGAAGATGATAAAGCTAGAAAATTATATCTGGGGCCCTAGAGTTTGTGAATATGACTTCATTCTCAAGAAGAGTAAGAGGAGAATAAGGAGCAGGGGTTCTAGGCAAGTGGTTCCAATAAGGAACCTACTTCTTAGAAGTGAGGCACAAGTTAGAGCACTAACAGTCAGACTCATGTGCTGTGGGGCCTCTGAGCTGCTTGGCTGGGTCTCCTACCTGACTGGACCTAGAGAGAATGAGGCCCAGAGGCTTGGATGGAGTAGAAACTGTAGGAGAGGTTAAAAGACCTCACTTGACAAGGCTGGTCTGAAATAGTCAGGGAGCTAAGCTTACCCAGACACCAACAGATAAATGTTCTTTTCTTAGCTCTCATCACATTCTGCTGTCAGTGACTGTATCACACACACACACACACACTGCCCTTGAACCCAAAACAAACTATGCTTTCAGGGAAATGAAAATACCTTTTGGTTATAGCTGTAAAAAAATATAGCTTTGCTATTTATAAAAGTCTTTGAGGTACTATTATTTGCTTATCCTACTTGATTTTGAAAAAGAAAAAGTACTCAATAGAATTTTCAAAGTGGGTAAACATCATCGGAATTTCTTATGTAAAGTTCTAACTTGGGTTTGCGAAATCATTTTTTCCTTTAAGATCTTATCTGGATGTTGTAATAGATCTCATAATATGAAGAGTCAACCTTTATGGAAATCCACAGATATTTCGAATATGGCTACTACAAAACCAGTTTTGACAGGTCATATTTTCATATTTATAGGTAAAAATAGTCAACACTTAGTTAATCAAATCCTTCACATATTTTGGTAACATGAGTTTGAATTTTTTTAAGTGATCAAACTAAAGATACTGTTTTTGGTTACTATGCAAATAAAGTTTTATTTATTCAAAAATGTGTGGAATTATAAGAATACGTTGTATACAATCACTAGGTGTTTTTTTGTTTGTTTTGGTTGTGAGTAAAGGTATCTGAATAGAAATTGATTTAGGAGGTAGAAATTTAAAACGTTTCAGTTAGTTCAAGAGGGTTTAGATAAATTCATAGGATAAGATTAATCATATTTGGTTTATAGAATGGCAAAAGGTATATAACAGCTTTTCTCTCCCTAATGCCTCTCCCTAACTTCCTCTCTGAGCAAGCTTTTACCAACCCACTTGCAAACCATGTGACTCTCATCTTGCCTGTTCTTATCTCTTATTACAGAGGCCTCCTTCTAGGTTTCTGATTTCTGATCTGACCTCTCAGCCCTG
Source organism: Pteropus alecto (assembly GCF_000325575.1). Taxonomy (NCBI): domain Eukaryota; kingdom Metazoa; phylum Chordata; class Mammalia; order Chiroptera; family Pteropodidae; genus Pteropus; species Pteropus alecto. The sequence continues at coordinate 2,302,365 of NW_006494611.1, read as the reverse complement.
TATTAACCCACCAATGTCATCATGTTGTCTCTGAAGTCTTATCTGACCTGTGCTGCTCACATCAGGGCCTGTGGAACTTGGCATATGAGACAGAGTGCTGTGGTTCTCAGACGCTGGAAAACTTGTCATCAATTTAGTTTGTTTTGGAGTACAATGCAAAGGTCCTATGCAATTCAAAAGGAATACCTGAGGCTTAAAGAAATGTGGAATCACATGAATTGCTTTAGACCATTCCCACCTGCCCTCCTTAGAAATAGAGTTTTTGTTTTGTTTTTAAATTTTAATTTATGCCTACAGCACCTACAGCACCTGGTCTTCCTAGGTGGTCTCCCATCCAAGTTCTAACCAAGCCTGACCCTGCTTAGCTTGCAAGATCAGACATCGGGCTTGTGCAGGGTGGCATGGCCATAGACCAGGGATCATGGCTCCACTGGGGAGTGAACCCAGGACCTTCTGCATGTAAAGCAGATGTGCTAACCACTACACTATGGAACCACATTCTAGAAATAGAGATTTTTGCTTCTCTGCTTTAGGAATTTTAGGTGGAAAACCCTGGGGAGAACTGCCCTGGGGTCTTACCATTGGGAAGTGTTCTGGAGTTAATCCTGGGCCACAGATCTGACAGCCAGTGCACCAGCTGTGAATCGAGATGGGGTTTTGACCTAACTTCACTGCTGAGCCCTCCAATTTCCCTCATGGCTGTAAAAGATAATCTGATGCCTGGGCAGGTTGGCCAGGGCCTGGAAACAGCCCAGCTTTCTTTGGCTTCTCTCCCTTCTCCTGGTGCTTTTTTTTTTTGCTGTCTGTCTGGCTTCTCCTGGACCAGCCCCCTGTTTGTAGGAGATGCAGACTTTATATAGGATCTCAGTTCCCCCCAACTCCCACGGGCCCATGCCTCATTTTCTGTTCGAGTATGCTGCCATAAGTAAAGACCCTTGGTACTGAGACTAATTTGGGTCAGGTCCTACCCACCCCAAGCTGCCCAGCATCAACCTACCTGCTTACAAATCACTCTGGTTTTCACTTCCATGTTTGTTTCTAATGCCTAAGAATTTTCCTTCTTGAGTGCTCAGAAGTCTCCATTGTTATTGATCCCTGCATGTCAAGGCTACCTTGACACCCATTCCCCATCTCTGATGCTCTGCCTGGGTCCTTAACCTGCTACTTCCCCGGGGATCCTCAGACATAGAAACCTCATTATTATGCTACTCATCTTGACCTCTAGCTACCCCAGAACCATAGCATCTCTGGAGTCCTCTAATTTCTGAGGTTTGGAGAAAGAGCAAAAGAGGATCGGGGACTTTCTGGCTCTAAATTCTTAGGAAGGTTTGTGTGTAAGAAAGCTTTCCTACTCCCTGTGTAAAATTAACCCCATTCCTCCAACTTTAGCAGTAGAGGGAGAAACTCCCAGTGGGGGATCTCATAGTCCCAACTTTTGTCCCTTTAAGGAAAGCGTCCTTTACATGACTTTTCACTTAATTTCCCAAAGGACATCACAGACCAGGCCAGAACAGTTAAGTAAGACTTTACTGGTGACTTAGAGATGATGTAGAGAAATAAACACAGAAAGGCGCGACGTTCTGGATAGCAAGGATGGCAAGATTTTGCTCTCCCTGAGAAGCAGTGTTTGTCCTCAGGAGGGTGTGTGTGTGTGTGTGTGTGTGTGCGCGCGCGCGCACGCAAGTGCGTGTATATGTGTACATGCTGTCAAAGATAAACAAAGCTGGACGTTAAAGTGGTAAAAACATTTTATTTAGTTACTACTGACAGTAGGGAAAAGACAAGCCCCATTCTGATTTGTGCAGAGCTGACTGGGTGCTTCAAAGGGAGAATGGGGGAGTAGGGAGGGGAATGAGCAGGGGTCAAGAAGAGTCCAGGAAGTGAAAAATTATAAAAAGCTGGTCCTAAATGTGATTAGGTCAGCTATGGTCTGCTGGCTGTCAGTCATGAAGTTACGATTCTGTCCTTTCACAGAAACTGGGAAATGGAGGCCCTGTCCTTCCCAATGATTACATTTCAAAGGAATGGCTTTCATGTCTTTGATAAAGACTCTCCTAGACTGTACGGGGTATCTATCTATCTATCTATCTATCTATCTATCTATCTATCTATCTATCTATCTATCATCTATCTATCATCTATCTATCCATCTATATCATCTATCTATCTAATCTCAAAAGGACCAAGGGGGGATTTACAGTTTTGAGACCATCTTAGTAAATGCTCTAAGGAAGGGATTTAGGGGCTTGTTGTCATGTCTTGGCCAGAACAAAAGGTAAATCTCTCGATGGCCTTGAGCTTTTCCAGACAGGAACTCACAAAGGGGACTGGGTCGTCCTTGAGCTGCCAGCCCTGGCCACCAGCAGCCATGCTAGGGCTGGTCAAGTCTCTTAGTGCAGGGATCTGGATGGAACTTGTGCAAAGAATTTTTGCATTTCCCAGTGCCCCAGGTATGAGACAGATATTCTTAAAGAAACAGGTGTGCTCACCACTTGTACTACTGCTGGGGATATTTTAAAAGAGAATGACAATTTTCTACAACCCAACACAAGCCTACTGTGAGACTAGGAGTGTCAACACTCCTTCTTCTAGAATATTCTAAAGACGACTAAAGAGAAAAATAATGCTAAACCTTCTAACCTATAGAGGCCAGAGCAATGCTCTCAAACATTTTGGACTATGTTTTACAGTTTCGAAATGAACTATTTTTAATATTTTCTATTCTATTTTATTTTTTCTTAAAATGCTGTTCACGACCCACTAAATTAATTTTATCACCCACCAATGTGTCACAAGTCACAACCCACATCTGAAGAACAAGGCGAGAGGGCGCAGACCTGGTCAGGGACAAGGGAAGAGGAGGTCGGCAAACACCAGGTTTAACGGAAAGTTATGGCGGAAACCAAGGGAAGAATCTGATGGCGTGAAGAAACCTGTGAGTCTAATCTTAGATAAACTAAATTTTTGTGGGTGAAATTCTATACTTTCATAATAAAAATATAGTAATAGGAGCAGATGGTCCTATTGAGTAATTTCCCAGAAACATGGGACAGAATAAAAATAGCCTAGGTAGAAATGCTGGGTTTTTAATTATTAAAGTACTTCCTGGTAGAATGTTGCATTCCCAGAAATGGTCACTGTAGAAACTCTGAGGAAAATAAAAGATACATTTGACTTTGTTCTGCCTGAGTCAGTAACAGACATTAATGAAGAAAATAATGGGGTCTTTGTGAAACAATGCGGTAAATACTTATTGAGCACCTCCTATGTGCCAGGCATGATTCTAGGTCCTAGGGCTTCCCATCCACATCCTGCTCTCATGCACTAACATTCCAGTAGAGAGAGACAGGTGACAGACAAACATGTACATTATGTAATATCGAGTAGTGTTAAATGTTAGAAAAGCAGTAAAGCGGGGTAAAAGGTAGAAGCCATGTTGCTTTAAATGGGGTGAGCAGAGATGCCCTTTCTGATAAAGAGACAGTTAATCAGAAACTTGAGTGAGGGGAAACTGTGAGGCCATTGGAGACCTGGGGGAAGCCTGTTTCAGGGAGAGGTAACGGCTAAGGCAAAGGCCCTGAGGCGAGTGGCTCAGTGTATTCAAGGAACAGTAAAAAGGCTTTGGTGGCTGACATGAATTCAGAGTGATGGTAGGAGTCTCAAGGTCACTGCAAACACTTTGAGCGCAATCAGAGGAAGATGATAGGGCATAAGACAAGTTCAGAAATGCTAAAGATTCATAAACGTTACATGCCCAAGCGTGTGGCTTACAAATTCAAGTCTGCTACATTGATGGAGGCAATGAGTAGCTAGAAAACCCCAGGTTATTGAGAAGCCAACAAACATTGAGCTGTTTCTCCAAATCCCTGGTCTTTCTGATCTTGCCCTGTGTGATCACATCATGGTGGGCCAGGGGTGGCTCTCCCAACTGCCTAATCATGGGATTCTGGGGGGCTTTGGGGAAGCCTCTCAAATAACCAAGATCTATCCATCATGCCCTGTGTAAACGGAGCCAGCAGCACTCAGACACAAGGGCGTTCTCGTGGTAATGAGACCATCAATGGCGCTGTTGGTGGGGTGGTGTGAGGGGAATGAAAGCCAGAACTTTTAAACTCGGTGACCTCCAGGAAGCCTAGGTGATTTTTGAAAAAATGTGGGCTGCGATTCAGAACATTAAAGAAAACAAACTAATAAAAATCCTTAATGGTTAAGTGCAAAACAACAAACCATTTAAAAAATCTATATAAAATGTATGGCAGTTCAGATGCAAACTAAAAATTAGCCTGCTAAAAGTGTTATTTCCAGATGATTTTAGAGAATACATCTTCTCGGGAGGAAGGTTGGAATTCCCAGTAGGAACTAAGGCTGGAGACATGGTGGGTTAGACCAGGCCGCAGTGTCGTCCTTCCACTTCCCTGACTCCTAAGGAAGTAATAATAGTCTGCACCTCACAGAGATGTGGTGAGGACTGAACAAGATCACACATGTGGAAGGCTCAGCTCCCTGGCTGACAGACTGTAAATGCTCCATACAGTCAGCTGCTAAAATTATCCTTCCTGGACTGAGAGCCCACAGGGCTGGGGGCCATTTTCTTGCTGGTCTCTGTATGTACAGCACCTGTGCCTACAGAGCCTGGCACACCGTGAACAAGAACATTGTGACATCATCACCCACAACGAATAATGTTTGGGGGGTGGTGCTGAGAAGCTGCCACCCCAGGAATTACCACCACCATTATCGATTACCTCCTGGACACTTCACACGTATCAAACGTTGAATGATAAAAACCATAGATATCTTTTGTGCACTGTTTTACTGTGCAATATTTTTATTTTTTTAAAATTGGCCACACACTGGGGTCATATTTCTACTTACCAACTGCCTGGACCAAAATAGGGAATGTTCTCTTTAGAAAGGGACTGTGCTCTTTTGTTTGCCAGACTCCAATGACCTGCTTGGCCCTGAGGGCCTTTGACTTTGCAGCCTCTGACATATACTATCTCGTTTAATCCTTGCACAAATTCTGAAGTTAGCTGATACTTTATGGAAGAGAAAACGGAGGAACAGAGATTTGAGTAACTTCTCAGCGTCAGAGCTGAACACAGGCCTGTGGGTCTTCCAAGCTGATGATGCTTCTTCTCTGCTCACTGCTGCTTGCGAGGAGGTGGGTATATTGAATGCAGTGATGACACAGGACCCATGTAACTCCACGATTCCGAGTCAAGGATTTTAGATCATGTGAGTCACAATTCCAGAGACACCCTGAAAATCCTAGAAATATGCATTACTAACTCACTATGTGATCTGTGCAAGGCCAGAGACCTTTGCCAAAAAAAAAAAGAAAAAAAGAAGAAAAAAGAAAAAGAAAAAGCAAGGGGTTGGAGGTGAGCTCTGAGATGACTTCCAGCCCTAACGAACTCTCATGCAGGAGGTAGAACTGCACTTTTAAATGTGTCCACGTGGGGGCAAAAAATAATGAAGAGTTTCTTGGTTACGCCCTGGTGAGTTCATGAACTCTGGGTGAGCCATGAACTCTGGAGGGTTTATTTTCCTCAAAGGAAAGAAGGTCTGGTCTGAAATGCCAGTCCTGTTGTTTGGTTACCAGGCTCCTCTCTCAGAGTGAGCACTTAGGGCAACTGTGGCTTGTTCTACCCGGAGGTCATTGAATCTAAGACACTATTGATTGTAAGAAGCAACATTTCTTTAAGTGACTCTAACAAAGAAAATATGGTACAATGCCTTAATGATAGAATTTCACACTGTTGAATCAGTCATGTCAGCTTTTTTTTTTTTTTGCCTTGGAGTTTTTTTTCTCCTTCTTCAGAGATTTGGCCCTTTACCCCACCTGCCACTTGCATTCCTTTAGCACATATTCAGTAATGAAGCGTAATATAGCATCATTTACTTAGCTGTCTTCTAGCACTTGTTGCTTTGAAAGAAAATATAGGATTGTGGTCATTCCCCCTCTAACAAATATTGGTTCCACTCATATAAAATTTACTTCCCAATTCTCTATTTCCTTGCTTTTCGGTACATGATAGCTTTTAGTTTCAGTGCCAAATCATGGCATTATTATCATTTCTTAGAATAGCCTTATTGGGATATAAGTTTATTGGCATACAATAAATAGCACATATTTAAAGTGTACTATTTGATGTTTTGACCTATGTATACATCCGTGAAACCATCATCGCAAACAAGATGATAAAACCATCCACCCTCAAAGTTTCTCCTGCCCCTTGGGAACCCCTCCCTCCCATCCATCCCCATCACCCTGTACAGGCAACCAATGGTTGGCTTTCCGTCAGTATAGAGCAGTTTGCATTTTCTAGAACTTTATATAAACGGTTTCATACAACGTGTACTCTTCTTTTCCCCTCTGCATTTTTTTCACTCAGCAATTGTTTTGAGATTCATTATTGTTGTTATATCAATACATTCATTCTTTTCAAAAACAACCTTATCGAGATATTTACATGCCATAAAATTCACCTGACTTAAGTGTCCAGTTTAATGGTTTTTAGTATATTTACAGAGCTGTGCAAACATCATCGAATTCTAATAGGATATTTTCATCACCCCCAAAAGAATCTTCATGTCCATTTGCAGCCACTCCCATTTCCACCCTAAGCCCTAGGCAACCATTATTCTACTTTCTGCTTCTAAAGGTTTACCTATTCTTGACATTTCATATAAGTGAAATGATATAATATGTGGTCTTATGACTGGCTTCTTTGATTTAGCATAACGTTTTCAAGGTTCATGTATATTGTCACATGTACCAATGTTTCATTCCTTTTAATGGCCAAATAATATTCCATTATATGGATATATCACATTTATCCTATTTTTCCATTGATAGAAGCAATATTTGGACTTTTCCCAACTTTTGCTATAATGAATAATGCTGCTATAAATGAGTGCATACAAGTTTCTGTGTAGAAATACAACTTCTTTTCTCTTGGGTATTATACTTAGGATTGAAATTGCTGGGTCATATAGTAACTCTATGCTTAACATCTTGAGAAACTGCCAAACTATTTTCCAAAGTGACTGCACTATCTTACATTCCCTATAGCAATGGAAAGGGTTCCAATTTCTCCAAAACTTTGGCTAAACTTGATACTGTCTGTCTTTTTTATTATATCCATTCTAGTGGGTGTGAAATAGTATCTCATTGTAGTTTTGATTCATGTTTTCCTAATGACTAGTGATAAGCATTTTTTTATATGCTTATTGGCCATTCATATATCTTTGAGGAAATGTCTCTTCAAGTCCTTTGCTCATTTTTAAATTGAGCTATTTGTCTTTTTATGATTGAGTTGTAAGAATTTTCTAGACATTCTGGATATGAGTTCTTAATAAGACATATGATTTGTAAAGATCTAACATTTAGGTCTAAGATACATTTTGAGTAAATTTTTGTGTCCTGTGTGAGATGCAAGTCCAAATCCATTATTTTTCTTTCTTTTTTTGCATGTAGATATCCAGTTGTCCCAAAGCCCTTCGTTAGAAAGACTATTCTTTCTCCCACTGAATTGTCTTTGCAAGGAAGAAAGAAAGAAAGCCATCCTGATTAGAAAGGAAGAATTAAAACAATTTTTATTTGCAGGTAACATGGTTATCTGTGTAGGTAATCTCATGGAATCTGTAAAAACATAGAAAACAATAACAACAAAAACTTTTTAGAACAAGTAAGGGAATTTAGTAAAGTTGTAAGAAACATTGATATACAAGAGGATGGATTGTATTCGTATTAACTATGAATAATCAGAATTTGATACTAAAATCAGTATCACCAACCATCCTTCCAGAAATCTAATAAAGGTAGTATGTCAACTATATGCTGATCCTGCACTTGCAAGAGTCCTTCCTTAAGTGTTGTGTCCTGGTCCATTTGCTTGTCTAGTCCTGGATCCTATTCCAAATCCAGAATTATTATTATTATTAAAATACATCCACAAATTTTTTAACGTTTGTCTCTTTGAAAGGTGGAGGCTAACTCCCCTCTCCTTGGGCAAGGCTAGACTTAAGTGACTCATGTATAATGAATAGAACGTAACAGAAATGAGGATGTCACTTTTGAGACTAGGTGATATAAGAGCATTGTGTCCTCTTCCTTTCTTTCTCTTGGATCACTTGCTCTGGAGGAAAGCCGGCTGCCATATTCTGAGGACACTCAAGCGTCCCTGTAGAAGGCCCACATGGCAAGGGACAGAGGCCTCTTGTCGACGCTATGCAGAATTGATCTATATTGGAAGCAGATCCTCCAGAGCTCAAGCCTTCAGATGACCTCAGCTCCAGCCATCAGCTCTACTGGAATACCTAGCTTACCTGCCCCTCAGAAACCATGACATAATAAATGTTTGTTGTTTTAAGCTACTAAGGTTTGGGGAATTTGTTACACATCAAGAGATTATTAATATACATAAAATGGGTGAGAGATGGAGGGCAAAGGATAAACTAGCTCAGTGGGTGCCTCCCATCACCCTCCTCCACATGTGACTCGGTGGCATCTGCAGTGATCTCCACAGATGCCTCTTTAGGGTGGTCATCCAACCTGGGACCCCTATGTAGGGAGCAATTAGGACAAGGACTGGTGGTGCTGCTGAAAGGCTGTAGGGGCGGATCAGAGCAGCCGTGCCTTTGACCACCCCCTGCGTGAACACAGGGGCTGTGTCTCCAGGGTCTGCAGCCTCAGTACCATAGAGAATGCTGGTGTCAGGGACCCCAGAGCCACCCTCTGGGAGGCTGGGAGTGGGGCCAGGCTCTGACCTCCATTAGCCATAGAACACCCATAGCCTGGGGTGGGCCGGGCTGGGAGGCAATGGGGAACTGACGGACCTGACAAGTTCCAACTACTCTGTAGTGCAACAAAGGGAGATGCAAATTTTACATGTTAACACAGTGTACACACACAAGTACACTTATAAAGTTAAGACACAAGTTTGTGGAACGGTATTACCCTTACAGTGTGTGATGTCATCTATTCTATTCTATTTTTTGTTGTTCTATTTTATTTATTTTTTGTTCTATTCTGTCCTCTAGAGGAGGCGAGAGGGGCTGTGGGTGGTAGTGGGTTCACCTGCAATCACATCACAACACCTTTGGAAGGAGAACTTCTTCTGAGACAAACTTCAGCTGCTCCACGAATGCCCTCAGGTGTCTCCCACCGGGGCCCTGGGCTCTTGGCAGCAGAGACAATGCCCTATTCACCTAGTATCCCCCATGGCTCCTGGAAGAAACCAGAATTCTTGGAACTGGCAAACCTTGGAGAATGTTCCTCAGTCAAAGCCCCTGGTTTTACAGGGGAGGAAAGTGCAGTTCACACATGGGCTTTGTCAAGTCCATATTTAATCCCTTCCTCCTGGATTCACTGGCCTTGGGCTCTGGGGTACTAAGGGTCTTGAGTATTAAGCCTTAGGTACTATGGAGGTTGTAGCATTGCGGGGACCCCAGCACCTTGGGCTCAAACCCTGGCATGTGAGTGAGCAAATGAGAGGCCGGTTGCTTTGGAGTCCGTCAGGCCTGTGCCTAAGTCTGGCTTTTCCTGGGCTGGCCACTAGATGGCGAGACGGGACCACTCTAGATCCCACTTGTTTAGAGGCAGCTCTTCCCACACAGGTTTAAAGTAAGGAAACTAATTTTTGTTTAGGTTCCATCTGATTTTTTTTCCTTTCAGAAAAGAAAGGTAAACAATTTATGCACAACTTTTTAGGATCCTCTCTAGCACAGAAAAGGAAGTATGCCATTTCCCTGTCTGAAAGTCTGAACCCCAGGTGCTTAACTCTTCTTACCTTTGAGAAACAGTTAATGGTACCAATTAGTAATGAGCCAAACCTACCCTGAGCCAGGTGCTGTGCTAGGTGCTTCATCTCATTCATTCTGCGCAGGGACCCTAGACTGTGCTGCTTCCATTGTGTTTAAAAAATGTTATCATTTTGTTGTATGGGCATCTTGTGGGTATGAGAATTTCAAATGTGACTACATGGGCCAAATGGAAAATAGGGCTGAGAGTGTAAGTCGGGGAAAGCTAGCTTCCAGAAAGAGATTTCTTTTGGGTGCCTGGGTTTTCATTCCTGGAAATGACAGCTACTGTGACAGAGCTATATACTTCTTGCTCAAAGAAGCAGGAAACATCTGGATAAATGAATCAGCCTGAGACAGAAATGACAAGTGGAAGCTGTGGGACAGAGGAGCCCATTACAATTGCCAGAAGCAAAGGGGTTTCTTCCCTTCCAGCCCAATCAATCAAGTACCCAAATAAGTCTGCCCTCGGGCCCCTGTGTCCATCACCTACCAGGTGCCAGGCACGACACTAGGTTCCTTAATTATGATTTATTCTCATTTATTCCTTATAACTTCTCTTAGACGTAGGTGCACAAGGCAGTTCCATTGAGTTATTAAGATGATTTACTCAGCCTTATCTCTGCAGCCAACTTTTTGCTCAGGGAAGTAGAGACTAAAATGGAAATATAGGCCATGGTCCTATACTTTCATTGCTGAATCACACAAACTAGTCCCAGAAGAGAAAAATAGTTTTTTTTCAGTATGAGTATTCAAGCTTCGGAGCTAGTTTGTGACCCATTAGGATCTAAATGGAATTCGAAGGCATTTTTCTCATGCATTGGATTCAACGGAGAAAAGCTTTTGACCCGTGGTGGGAAATCAACTTCATCCCGTTGAGATCCATACTCTCTAAAAGTGTTTCCCTCTGTGATTTAGCTAAGCCACGAACTAATTTAAGTACACACGACTGGGAGAAATTTTCCCTAGGTGTTTTATTTGCAAATTCATCCACTCAGGTATAACTATTTCCAATTGCAAAACCAGCTTAAATTTGGACTTTATAATTTTAAAACATAGGTCAGATCATAGCACTTTTTTTTTGCTTCAAATCCTCTAATACTTCGCCACTTTCCTAACGCCAAAGTTCTCCTAAAGGCCTAGAGAGCTCTATACACCCTGGTTCCCTTTGTTTCTCTCTCTAACCTCATCTGATTTCTTTCTTTCTTTCTTTCTTTCTTTCTTTCTTTCTCTTTCTTTCTTTCTTTCTTTCTTTCTTTCTTTCTTTCTTTCTTTCTTTCTTT
>NW_006494611.1:2285730-2290942 GCF_000325575.1 Pteropus alecto | reverse complement strand
TTTCTTTCTTTTTCTTTCTTTCTTTCTTTTTCTTTCTTTCTTTCTTTCTTTCTTTCTTTCTTTCTTTCTTTCTTTCTTTCTTTCTTTCTTTCTTTCTTTCTTACACATCAATTCTACAACTAAGAAAAGTTTGCTCCTTGCAGTCTCCTAATTCCCCCACTTCTTTCTGTTTTCTCCATCAGGAGTCAGCAAATACAGCCCGTGGTAGACCAGATGCCCATTTCTGTACAAGCCACAAGCTAAGAATGGTATTTATATAGTTAAATGGTTGGGGAAAAAATCAGAAAACTACTATCTTATAACATGAAAATTCTATGAAATTCAAATTTCAGTGTCGATGAATAAAATTTTATTGGAACATAACCAAGGCCATTTCATTTTTTAGAGATACTCCTTACCAGGATCCCACGATCCTTGTTAAATCAAGAGGCAAACAGCTCAACAGTCTGTTTCTCATCACTATGCCCTGTAGCCCTCCATGTATGGTGTATACGTGTCGTTTGCTCTGTATGGGTAGGTGAGCACATAGTCATATATTTATAACTATTGTTCTGAACCATTTGTGAGTAAGTTTCATCCCTCAGGGCTCCTCACCCCCAACTACCTCAGTATATATTTCCTTAGAGTAACTGCAGTACGGTTATCAATTTTATAAATTTACTTTGATACAACACTTTTATCCAACTTACCCACTACCTGTGTTTTTACAGCTAACGAACTAAGAATAATTTTTATATTTTTACATAATGAAAAAATTAAAAGAATACTTGGTCACATGAAATTTTATGAAATTCAAATGTCAGTGTGTATAAATAAAATTTTATTGAAACATAGCCACATCCTTTGTTTACCTGTTGTCCATGGCGGTTTTCGTGCTATAAGAGCTGAGTAACTGTGACAAGACTGTATGACCTGCAAAGCCTAAAATACTTACTATCTGACCCTTTACAGAAAAAATTTGCTGACCTCTGAGTTAGGCCAGTGTTGTCAGTGTTTTCCACATCTCTCATAGTCTAATCATCCTCAAATATTCAGTTCTAATCTCATCCCTCAGTAAACTCACCTCTAATAATTTCACTTAAAATCAGTACCACAGCCTTGATCTCATTTCCCTGTCTAAAATAATTAAATGCATTCACCAAATATTTATTTACTTCTTGCTATGAGCCAGACATAATTATAGGTACTTAGGATAGTAAAATGAATCAGATGTACTCCCAGTTTTTTTGTAAATTCATAACCTAGTAGACAACATAAGAAAAAAATGTAACAGAGTAAAAAGGTAATAGTAATATTACATAAAACAGAGGGACATCTCACTTAGCCAGGGTTTGGGGAAGACGCTGGCAATATTTGGTGAGTGAAGTTTGAGCAGAGTTTTGGAAAAAAGCAAGTGAGGGAAATGGGGGTGTGTGGGGGGCGGTGTGGGGAGTGTGTCCTGGGACAAGGGGAACAGGATGGAGGAGAGAGTAGAGGCGAGAGACGTATGTTCTCTGATACTTTTAAGTTCTGTAGTGGGGCTGGGCCAACCACAGTCGGAGCATAAAACGCTGGAAGCAGATATAACCTAAAGGCCATCCAGTTCATCCTCTCGTTTTACAGATGAAAGGACAGAGGCCCAGAGCCATGAAGTGATTTGTTATAGGGCTGAGGTTTTAGAAAGTTAGACTGGAAATTGAGATGTCCTGACTCTCACTGACTTGAGTGTTCTTTTCCCTTTATCGCAATGTTTTGGGCCTAAAATGGTGAATATCTAAAATCCTATTTGCTGGCTATTAAATAAAACACAAACTGAAGCTAGTATGGTATTACAGAATGGCTGGGATTAAGTCAATTGCAGTTCTATTTCTACTACTAACACACCGGATAACCTCGAGCGAGTTGCTTCTTTTCTCAGGATCTCAGTTTCTTTATGTGTAAAAGAGACTGGACTAGATTATCTTTACTATCCTTCCTTGATCTAAAAAATTAATCTATAAATTAATTTCTATTTCCTAAAAATTTTATGATGTGGTCTTTGGTGTGATCACACTTCACTTTCATTTCCACAAGAAATGAAACAAAGGTCGTGAGACTTTCTGTTTAATTACAACCTCAATTAGCTAAATAGTTGATGTGTAGCTAAAATATGCAATAGGACAGCAGGAGAAGGGTAATCAACGTGGCTGGAGAGGTCTTGGAGAAGATGAAATCTGAACTATCTTCTGTAAGAGGTGAGGAGTTGGCCAGGAAGACAGGAGGGTGTTCCAGGAAGAAGGATACGTGAGCACAGTGTAGGAGTCCTGGCTACGCATGGGCCTTGTGGGAACCAGGCTGCAGGGGCAGAGTCTGGTGGGGGAGCATGAGAGGCAGGGGGAGCTTGGGTGGGGGAGATGGTTGTCATGCCAGGCTACAGTGCAGACTCCATGCAGGAGCCCACGGGAAGGTGTAGGAGATTGATTCGGACAGCAGAGCAGATAACTCTCCAGAGCCTGTTTCATTAAGCACAGAGTAGGTCCTGAGGGTTCAGACTTAAGAAAACATGTTCTTACATCCTTCTTTTATTTCATTAGGTTTTACATAATTTCAAAATAAAGTCTCAGAATTGTACATGGCAAGAACAGAGAACACTATAGACCCATACAAGGATCATATGAAACCAGTGGGTTTTTTTTTTAAAAGAATTAATTTAAAAATCTGATGAATAGAAATACTTCCCTTAGTTCTTAGGAGGCTCCTAGTTGAGAGTTTTTCTTAGTAGTTCCTCTGCTATCTGTTCCTTCCTCTTTTTTTGTGTGTCTTAGTTTCTATCTTTGTAATCATTGGACTTGGTCTTATATGTCTAATTTTTTTTAGGTAATAAACTATTTCCAATGCTTTTTGGAAGTGGATGGGATAGAAATAAATTATTACTGAAGTCTCTCTAGATACATGCTCTTCAATATCTCATTATACTAAATAATGACAAAATAGGTCTTTATATATGCAGCTCTTTTGGACAGAGAACCTGAAGTCCTTTATAAATCCACCTATTAAACCTCATTCAAGTTAATTTGCATTAGCGTAGCATTTTAAGAATTAAAAAGGTGAGGTGGTTTTGTTTGTTTGTTTGCTTGTTTTTATTTTTGTTTTGTTACTGTGCATTGTTTTATTCAAGCCAGAAATCCTCTGACGGTGAGCTCTTCAATCTCCCATACCTGGCACAGTGCCTTTGACCTAGATAGCTTCTCCATAAATGCTTATTGGAAAAAAATAAGTAATTGACATAAGTCAGAAATAACAATTCTAGAGCAAGAATATGTACTCATCATTTTTCCCATTTCACCGAAGAGCATGCAATGATGTGCTAGAGTCCCTGGGGCCGTCTCAGGAAAGCTGATGGCATATATTTCTTCCCAGGTCCAGTTCAATGACTTTACCTTGTCAGCTTGAAAGTGGCCATAGTGGGTTACACCTAAGAAATCAGCAAATACTTTAAGTCAGCATCCCTTCCTCTCCATCTCTTGAGAGCCAGTTTTTAAACGTTTGCCAGCATACCATTGAAATTAGGATTCAGACTAGTTAAGTGACTTGACTGAGGTTAAATTGCTGGCTAAGAGGTCAAGTTCAGGCTCCTGGCTAAATAAGACCAGAGACCATTAGGGAAACTGATGGTCAAGAAAGAAAAAGCAGCCAATATCTGAGTCTGCAGTATAGCTCCTTGAGTAACAGGGCCTACACAGCAAGGGCACAGGCCAGCAGGTTAGAGATAGGGGCTCGCCTCAAGCCCTCCTCCGTTTATACCTAGGATTGAAGGAACCTGGCCTGAATCTCAGAGCCTGGTATAGAGCCACCCACAGTCTACACGCAGTCAGACACTGAGTGAGAGTTTTCTGGTACAGCACGGAGGTTCCTGGGACACTGCAGATAGAAGTATTGGAAAAACCATATTGCTTCAAGACGCAGGAAAGAATTCTGCTGGTTAATTCCAGTAGGAGTATCCGAGTAACTAAATAATTGCCAATAAAGAAAAACATTTTGAAATGGTCAGTGTGCTTTCACCTGGATTACATAGAAACACAAGCAGACCCACTATAAAAATTCTCAAGTGTGAAAAACATGACTGTTTAATATTTGAAGAGCCAAAAATGTTTGGAAGAGCTGGCTGCCTTCTCTAGGCACATTTGCATTTTTTATGGACCCAGCAGATATTCTATTATTCTAATCCCTTTACTCTCAAGAGAAATGTATTCAATGCAATACCAGTGTACTTCTATGGCATACTGTCCCCTGTCCCTAATATTCTTTTGCTCTAAATCTGCAGGGTCAATAAGGTGTAATTATTGTGCTTTAGACCATTTGAACAACGTGGAGTAAAAAATTATATTATTTCAGGTCACTTGCATGTATCAAGGACTTTAGTTATTGGCTTTTAAGAAATTATATGAAATATCTCAGTGTGAAAAAGTATTTCTAATACTCAACCAACAGTCCATTTACTTAAAAAACTATTCACTATAAACTTCAGTCAGACTTATAACTGCCTTTTGGAGTTGATTTGAGTAGGATTCAAGCCATATATACTCCATAAAGCAGGCAATGAGCACTTAGTAATTGTTAACTAACTTAGTAATTACTAACTATAAAGTTAGTATTTGTTATCTTAGTAATTGTTACACTGAACAATTAAAGCAGGAAATGAGCACTTAGTAATTATTAACGATTAAGAAAAGAGAAATAGAGAATTTTAGTTGTCCTTAAAATATCAGCACAACCAAACTTAGGTGCAAAATTCCTAACACAAATGATTGCATCTGGGCCAGGCCTGTAGTCCCCTTACCATAATCAATAACGATTTTCTAAACATCTCCATGTGCTGTAATTGTCTTGTTTCCTTGGTTATCACCTCATCCCAGGACCTGAATTATTTTGCTCAGTTTAGATAGCTGTGGCAAGGCTGGTGTCAATTATCTTTTAAAATATAAGTGTTAATCAGACAGCATTCAAGATTGTCCCTACACAAATGTCACTCATTCACTCAACTTGGACCTGCCCTCCCCAGCAGGAGAGCAGGAGGTGGAAGGAGGTAGAGGCAGCCCCTTGGAACTTGCACAGAACCCTGAATGGCCCCGGGGGCGGGGGGCGGGGAAAAGGGAGGGGAGGAGAAATGCCGAGCCCCACTGTCAGGGAGTGATATTGGGCCACTGTCACAGGGGCTGTCTGAGCACTTGCAGCATGCAGGGGGAACCTGTAC
>NW_006494611.1:2282578-2285028 GCF_000325575.1 Pteropus alecto | reverse complement strand
AGGAGAGGGGCGACGGAGCCTCCAGCGGCAGCTCTGGGGCCTGCTGGCATCAAGGGAGAAGAGCGCCGGGGCCACTGTGCTGTGGACGAGGCTTCTTGGAATGAAAGTTTGAACTTTTGAGGAATGTGGGGCGAGTTCAGCAAAACTTCAGTTCATCCAGCGGTTGATACGTATTCACTCTGTGCAGAACTTGTGGGGGCTCATCAGGGCGCTGGAGATGAGAGGGACATGGGCTCCAACCTCATGAGGTCTGAGGACCCTCAAAAGAGTAGGAATGCAGACCTAAAGACAATTTAGACAGCGACAAAATGACACCAGCTGTTATTGACGCGTAAGGCCCTGGGCTGGGGTCCCTGGTGAGAAGAGGATTCTGGCCTTTGGGACATTCAAGTCCCATCCAGTTACCATTTCACAAGCGTGTGTTTGGACATCCCATTTTAGACACGTTAAACTTAAGACTGATGTGACACATTTAAGTGAAGACATTCAAGTGGGGAGCTCAGAATCTGGACTAGAAATATAAAAGGGGGAGAAGAACACCCAGAGGATGTGTATGACAGGGAGGGGCTGGGGGGCCGTAAAGGGGAAGGAGACAGCCAAGGAGATGTTGCATTACTTTAACGAGTGATGCCATATTAACAGAAATGTACTTTCAGAGATGTGAAACACAGCAGGTCCTTCTATAGTGATGATGATGGGATGCAGCACAAAGACCACCTCTGCCAGCTCACCAGGGAATGGAGCTTTCTGCAGCCTGAGGTGGGCACGAGGATGATGGCCATCCACCCAGCCCACGAGGACTGCCCAATGCCGTGCTCCACACTTCACACATGTTATTGTTATTGCATTCGGTCCTCACTGCACCCTTCCAGGCAGGGTTTAGCATGGGGTGCGAAGAAGTTGGGTCACTTGCCCAGGTCCAGTGGCCAGTAGGAAGCTAGTCAGGATTCCAGCCCATACCTCTTGCAGCCCAGGCCTTGCATGAGCACACCAGTTTCAGAACACACAGCCTGTGTTGTGGTTCTAATTCATAGGACAGGGTCTGTGAGGAAATCTCTTAACAGAATCCAGAAAGAGCAAATTAACTGAACAAGTCAAGCCCAGCACCATGTTCTTCAATCGTGTTGGGTATTGAGGCGGTCAGTTATTGAACCAGGTTTCATGATTACTTCTGTGTTCTCCTTTCAAGTTTTGGTCATCTCCTTCCAAAGTTAATAAAACTCACCATCCTCACCAAGTTTTTCCTATAAATCTGCTTCTCCCCATCCTTCTTCTGCCTTATCTATTCCTCCTCCTAAGTTTGACATGCAAATCACCACTCCTCTCATTTTTCAAGCCCATCATCTTGATGCTACAATATGTTTTCTAATAGTTCTTGTAGCTCCGTTCTGGTCCGAAAATCAAATTCCTACCTTCCTTCCATTAAAGCAACTACTGTCTTGTCCACTGTCTTCATTTTGGTCAAGTTACCATCATCACTGTTCTCTGTGTTTATTTCCAACATATTTCGAAATCTTTGTGTACTTTCTCTCAATAAAAGTGATAGTACTTTGTTCCGAACCATGAAAACTTCTGCTCCTTTTTCCTATTTCAGAGGGTTCTTTGGGAAGCCAGGCCACTGTAGGAAACCCTTCCAGATGGGCAAAGGGGTCTCCCAGACTGCTGTCCTCATTCCTGAGTGTCATGTGCACGTGTGGGCACCAGGGCAGGCATTTAGGGCCATGCTGTTCCTCCTATCTCTCAGACACACCCTCTCCCTCCTCCCAACAAAAGCTGGCTTATTTTGAGAATGTTTATTTATGTGTATTTTAATCTGTATATAAGATTATGTAAAATTTTGATTTTGTGTATATGAGTATCACTATAGTTTTTGGGGTAGGGGTATAATTCTGTGTGTTTTTTTGGGTGCAGATTTGACATGGGGAACTGGGTGGGCGTTGTTCAGTTTGAACAGAAAGGAACACAAACTTGTGTGAACATTTGCACATATACACCGTATCTAACGGAACGCCTGCTTCCGCTCAGGATTTACAGTTGGAGTGGGCAGAGCAAAGCAACAGATGTATTTGTTCTCTACCAACAATGAATCAGCTTATTTGTGGATTAATGCCCAAGGCTTTTTAACAAATTACCTACTATAAATTATTACTCTCTGTGATTTGATAGTCAAATGGCATTTTATACTGAGGCAAAAAAACTGTATTATTTTATACTGGGACCAAATAATGAGTACTGAGCCATGCCTCTGTATGGGGTTTGCAGAAAGAATGGAAGGATTGAAAATATGATGCAATCTAGAGAAAAGAAAAAAGAAATCAATTATACATTTAAAAAGTTTTCATTTTGCTTTCTAGTAATTAAAGGACAGTTTTTCCAGGGGGAGGAGGGTAGAGGAGGGAGAAAGAGAGAGAGAGGAGTCAGCAAATAAAATTTTCCCTTAAGACATATGT
>NW_006494611.1:2278602-2282066 GCF_000325575.1 Pteropus alecto | reverse complement strand
GAAAAAAAAGGAGGGAAAATGGAAATGGAGGGTTAGGAAAAGGGTTATATTACAAAAAAAAAATGAGAACAAGTTCTGACAAAATGCAAAACATAAGTGACTCCAAACTTCAGACAGTGAAGCAAATTTTTTGCCTTCTTGAGACACTTCTCTTGGCCCTGCCCCTGCATCCTGACGGGAGCTCCAGGAAGAGCAGCTGCGCCAGTGCCAGGAAGGGAGGGCAGGTGAGGAGCTGAGGGACAGGGCCAGGAACCAGACTGGAATTTATGGAGCTGCCACAGCTTCCGGAATTTATGGAGGTTATGTGGCGAACCCCACATCTTGGTGCCTCGGTTTTTTCCTTCTGCAAAATGGGGAGATCATTTCTCCCTCATAGCTTGTTGTGAGGCATAAAGAGTTACTACGTACATGAAGCATTCAGAACATGCCGCTGTACAGGAAGCACACCCATGTTGGTAACTGTTGCTAGAGCGGGCACAGGAGTTTGTTTCATAAGTAGGCAAGAATGAAACTGTATTTAAAAGAGCAAGGAACCCTATCAACCCAAACAACTGCGCCTCAAGAATGAATCCAGAGGGCCAAGCTTAGAAAAGCACACGTTTGACCTTTATGAGGCCTACTTTATATTTCAGCCTTTTTGTTTGTTCCAAATTCTACATAATCAAATTCATTATTGAGAATTTTTAATGATTTTTAGCATAACTCCTTTAAAATATAATCCCCATGTGACCCATTTCCTAAGCAAAGACTCGGGGCTCATCTTTATCTATTTGTTCATTTGGCATTTCCACCTTTATTTTTCCATACCAGTGAACAGAATTCTACCCCCATGTGTAACTTGTGAAAAAAGGTAAACACTTAGATTATGTAGGCAGGGATCTTGTCGCTGAATTCACACAGTAGTTTTTCTTTCTTCTTTATTTTTTTAGGTCTCAAGTGGCCAACGGTGAGCAATGGTAACATAACCCAAGTTTCCCTTCTGCCCACAAAGTCTTCGGACAAACACCAGTCAAGAACTTATTCTTTGCAGAGAGATAACTCCAAATGGCGCATAATCGTGGCATGAGCTAAAATTTCATATTTCAAGTCATAACCACAAAACACCCAAAGATAGTTTTGAGTAGAATTTAGTCTTTTGTAGAAGAGACGTACGAACTGGAACCCCTCAAATTTGAGTTAACAAAGGATATAACAACTACGAGAACACTTAATTTTTCACACCTAAAAAATGTGTGTTGTAAATCCCATTTCAGGATGTTTCCTTTCCTCTGAGGTGGGTAGAATCAACAATTACTACTAAGAGCAATCATTTATGCTTCTCAGCACCAGCTGATAAAATGGATTTTCTGAGAAAAATTTACTGAAACTACAAGCTTTCCAGTAAATTCTGGGTGATCTGTGATTTCTTTTAACACGCCCTTTTGGCTCCTGAACTGTACTTAGCAGGGGCACATTTGTTTAATGGGGAATGATCGATTACCAGAACAAGTTAGGAAAAAAATGTTTAGAATGTAGAAATTGATGTAGCATAAAGAATTTATAGGTAATTTTCTTTCTCTCCTTTGTCATCCTTGGACAAGAGTCAAGAATTATCCTAATATGGGACTTGAAAGATTAAAAGTAAAAGGTAAAAAGTGGCAAAATTGATTTTTTTACTGTGGCTTCCAAGAGGATCTTCACCAGTTAATATTCTTAGCTTTTAAATCTGCCACTTAAGTCTTTAATACTAATGATTCATGGGGTATTTTGAATAGTAGGTTGTTTATTTTTTTAAATGACAACACAAGTTCTATTTCCTAATTCATATGAAACTATTCAGATTGGACTAAGGGACCTAAAATTTGAGTGTATTTCCACAGAGGTGATATAGGGACATTCAGAGGGGCAGGTTTCCTTATAATGTTTTATTTCCCCTATAAAGAGGAACCTGAAGTCACAATGGAATAATTAAATTACTTATTTTTTTTTTTCTGATAGTCCTATAATATCTCCTAATTCTAGTTTCCTAGTCTTCCCTTTGTATTAAATCACCTACTTATATGGAACTTTGGGGTGTGTTAGTTTTGGCAATGATCAGAAGTTGAGATGAGAATTTTACAGGAGGAGAGAACTTCGGACCCCTCTACTGGTGGTTTCTTCAAATTTCAGGTCTCCACTCATTAATGGTTCGTAGTTCAGTGGGTTACTGTCAGAATTTTTTTTTAAGTGAAAATATGTATTGGATATAGTAAGTGTAAGTGTCGTTCGGTGAAACCTTGTTTCCATTGTGTATAGATGGATGCAGGATCAAGATTACTTTCCAGTCTGAAACCTTCAGCACCAGCGGCCACAGTCAGCAGGTGAATGAGGCAGGGCTGAGTAAACGCAGGGTTGGATCCTGTCTCCATTTAAATTCTGATAATTTGTTCATAATGGATTTCTTTGCATTAATCTTGATTTTTAAAAATATGATTGATTTTGATTACTATGCGTTTGGGTGCCTCCTTAAATGTCGTGCCTCAAATGAGTGCCTCACTTGCCTCGCCCAGTCTTGGTTCTGACTGGCGGTGAGCTTTATAGACGGAATGGAAAGGGTTGGTGAGCCTGGGAAACCATGAAGAGAAGACATGTGGGGATGAGAAGCTGACAATGTGTGTGATGGCTTCTTTCTCTATGAGGCTGGAGGTAAACTCAGCTAAGAGTGAGGAGGACAGGCCTTGGGAGAGCAGAGAAGACAGCGTGGCTGGTGACGAGACTGGGAGAGGGAGAAGGTCCAGGACAGGAGGACAGTCACACTACGAATGGCAACATCTAGCTGTGGCAGGGCATGGATGTTGCCATTCGTAGTGATGCTGCCTGCCTGGCATGTCACGCTCCCCCAGCAGCCTGGCAGGTGCTGTAGGAGCAGAGAAGATGGGAGTCACCCAAGCTCTGGAGTTGGGATAGAAAGACAGGAACTACGGAGAGGAGGGCAAAGGTGCCAGAGGATTCCTCATCTGAGACAGGGAGAAGAAAGGTCAGGAGCAGGCGAGGGGTGGGCAGAGGACTCTAGTTGAATGTTTAGAGGTTGCGATTGAAGAGTGACTGTACTGCAAAGCGTGTATACTAGAATTTAGAATTTCACAGGAAAAGTAGTTCTAAGCCACATAAACAACTTTTTTGCTGCTAAGTTGTGTGTGGGAGGTAATGTGAACACAGTGGTGTATACATCATAAAAATAAGCGTCCTTTAAAATGCTGAGTGCTGTGTGTCTACTAAATAAGATGTAGAAATAGAGTTTCCCTAAGATTAGATGTTGTTAATATATTACAACGATGGCCAGAAACAAGGGTCAAGAAACATATGGACGAACACAAAAATCCATGCAATTTGAATTCAGACTCACTGGCTTTCTCTAGCTAACATCACTCAGCCTCCAGGCCTCAGATTCAGTGTTGCTTCTCCTCCTGGAAAATGCCTTCCCCGACCCCAGCCCCACCTCCACT
>NW_006494611.1:2255527-2277200 GCF_000325575.1 Pteropus alecto | reverse complement strand
CTTCATACGCTGTTGGTGGAAATATAAATTGGTACAGCCACTATGAAAAACAGTATAGAGGTTCCTCAAAAACTAAGAATTGATCTACCATAATAAGATCCAGCAATTCTTCTACTTTGTATTTACCCACAAAGACTTGAAAACCCATATCAGAAAAGATATTTGCACACCGATGTTCATAGCAGCATTATTCACAGTGGCCAGGACATGGAAGCAACCAAAGTGTCCTATGATAAATGATTGGCTAAAGAAGCTGTGGTACATATATACAATGAAAAATTATTCAGCCCTAAGAAGAGATGAAATATTGCCATTTGCAACAACGTGGATGGATCTCAAGATAATCATGCTAAGCGAAATAAGCCAGACAGAAAAAGTCGAAAACCACATAATATCACTTATATGTAGGATATAAACCTAAAAGAAACAAACAAACAGGACAAACAAACAGAGACTCATGGACAAGGACAATGAACTTGTAGCAGTTACCGGAGGGTAGCGGGGAGAGGAGAGGTAGATGGAGTAAAAGGGGTCACATATGTGGTGACAAAAAGAAATCTAACTATGGGTGGTAAACGCACAATACATATGACTTACTGTTGAATTGTACACCTGAAACTTACTGAATATCGTTAACCATAAAAAAAAAAAAGTGGACTCAAAGAAATGAGTTTACAGCATGAATGAAGTAGAAAAAAAATCAAAGATCATTAGGGAAATTTGTGGCCTTTAGGTGTATGAACTCGTTGCTTCCAGAAAAGTTTAGCGAGCTCCCTTGTGAAGAAATATTGTTGAGTAACTGAAGGGCACAGCTCCGAAACTGAAAAGTATTTGGAGTGGGGTATTCGACTTTCTTTTCTGATGTTCCTACTTCTACTCTTTATTCTTCTGACTACTTTTGTCTATTAAGAAAGAGAATGCTAAAGATATCTGCTCCTTCTTCTCAATTCCAATAGAAACAAACCCGCGTTACGATCCAAATGTTTGCATATTTTCCTTTAAGAAGTTCTTCGTCCTGTTTTCTCCTATAGTCTTTCCTGTTTCCTATTTTCAGCAGTCTCTGAGTCATCTGTAATTTTTATATCCCCTCGATAACAATACATCGATATTTGTCCCTACTTTGCAGATGGAGTCACCACATCAGAGTGTAGTGAGGGGTGCTTGAGGTTACACAATAACTCTAGGCTCAGACAGGGGTAGCCCTGGAGTTTCCAGTTTGTGGATTGGTCACTGAACTGCACTGCGAGCACACAAAGGCAGCTGCCCCCACGGCATTCTGTTGTGGACAGTTGCTAAGCTTTGCATGCATTGTGGGGATTGCTTTGTTTTCTGTAGGGCTCAGCATTTTCTTTCTCCAGGCTGGGCAGGCCTGTAGGTTTCTCCCCAGTTCTCTATCTTGCACTTTGAATATGGAAGGTAGAAGATATGCTTTAAAGAAGTTTTAAGAATCTGTGTAAACCAGAAGAGTGGGTGTTGATCGCATGTGTGTGGTCTCCATCAGCAAAGCAAGAGTTGGGGGCAATATCGTTTAGTTGTAATTAATGAATTTAGATCATGGAAGTGCTTTTGCTTTTGGTTGGGAAAAGCCGCCTAGTGACTATGTTCAACTTGGAGGAGTTAGGTGTTCTTTTATTATAAAAGAGAAGCTGAGTACTATAAAAGAGTAGTTTACCTTTCCTAAATCTTCCCCTCATCAGGTCAAAACTATCTGTGGAGTTTAATTATAATTAACGTAAACAGTGGCTAAACAATTCAAGCTGCTCTGGAAAGGAAGTTTTGGTTTTAAAATTTCATAATTATGTTGAACTGAGGACAGCGAACGACTGTTCCTATTTGCCCAGGACTGTTGAGTTAGCATTGCCAGTCTGGCATCTCAGGAAACCCCTTCCCCAGTACAGTTTTAGTCAATGAGTGTGGAAGGTTGAGGAATAAGTATAAATCCATATGGCAGCCCTCTCAAATCAGCCTGCAAGCAACACCACTTTTAGTGTTTAATGGATATGGCATAAATCATCTAGCTATACTGTCCCATCAAAGGGCGGGGTTAGGAGTGAAAGAAATAAGAAGCATATATGAAGTTCACAGCTGAGGGGCAGAGGCTCACTTAGAGACTGAGACCCATTTATAAGACTACAGAACCGTTTTTAAACATCTCACTGCTGGTTTTCAACATCATAATAAAAGTATACAGATTGGAAAGGAGATATAAAACTATCTTTGTTTGCAGATGACAGGATTATTTATGTAAAATCCAAAAGAATCAACCAAGAAAACCTCCTAGAACTAATGAGTGATTATAGCAGGGTTGCAGGATACAAGATTAATCCATAACGGTCTGGATAAGAGAATGAAGTTGAAGGTAATGAGATAAGTAGCACTGGAGCAAGATGCTAAGTTTGGTTTTGAACATATTGAATCATCAGACTGAAAACATCCAGGGAACAGTTGGTCTGATGCTTGGAAGAGCACACAGGAAGTCTAAGAGCGTTGAAAGGACAGCAGAGGGCCACATACGGAGGAGGAAGAAAGTGGGAGCAGGGCCCTGCGAGGGGCAGTTGTGGCAGAAGT
Organism: Pteropus alecto; assembly: GCF_000325575.1. Lineage (NCBI taxonomy): Eukaryota > Metazoa > Chordata > Mammalia > Chiroptera > Pteropodidae > Pteropus > Pteropus alecto. The sequence goes on along the minus strand of NW_006494611.1, from coordinate 2,274,632 downwards.
AGTACCTCATGCTACTGCATTCAGGAAAGTAATCGAAGGTGTCCTTGGATGGATGACCTTGATCCTAAATAAAATCCACATCATTCAACAGGGCTGTGAAGGCCTTCTGGTAAGTTTTATAGGTATATCTTTTCTTAATACAACACAAATCATGCTTGCTTGTTTTTGTCTCTATGTAGTTCTTTCCACCTGACTTCCAATCTCTGTAGGGGATGAACATCAGGATAGGTGACATCCCCTACATCTTATTCTTTAGGATCTCCTTTTGCATACTTACTTACTAGAGACAATGATGACTTTTAATTGATCTCATACTTCCAGGGATCCTAGCATTTGTTTTGTCGCAACAGCAGTTTTATGATAAATGCAAGCAGCAGTACTAGGGCTTAGAAAAGACAGAGGGCTGTTCTCACCTAGAAGTTCATTACCATATTTTTTTCTAGGCAGTAACAATTGAAACAACCGGCATAATATTCGCTGCCTGTCAGAGTGGTTCTTTTGACAAATTATAAGGTGTGGTTAAGACAAGGATTGCTAAATAAGTAATTTGTGAGTAGAAAAAACAAAGATCACACTCAATGTCAATCCTTCTGTGACAGGACCTATTATAGCAACTCCATGTCATAGTTATGGAAAAAGAACTTCACTGATTCATTAGTTTATTAATAGAAAACCTTGCTGTTAAATAGCTACACTGTATGTACCAGGAAATGTTTGCCACACGGGAGAGAGAGAAATCTTACATTCTAATGCTTCTTTTTCCTCAAAGAAGAAGATAATGCTGAGCACACGGTGCTGGTGAACACCTGCAGTGGATTGGTCTTTGTGCTGCTTCCAAGCTGCAGTCAACTTAGAACTATTAAACCTTTCAGTGAAAAGCCACATATGCTGTATCCCTTGTATGTAATTTTGTAACTAAAATAAAACATATACTACAAAATGCCCTTTTATCTTCTTCCTTTGAAAATATGGAGTTATGGCAAAAAGTACAAATCTTAAAGGAATAAGGACCAAACAACATTTAAAAATGTATTTTATTGTAATTTATTGAACATTCAATATATAATATGGTAATTTTTCTGGGATTTAACCCTAGGATATAATCGTTGCTGGTGTTTAGCAAAAGTCTCCACTCATGAAATGCTTTACTGAATAAAAACACAATACCGAATAAAATGAATTCAAATATAATTTTTAAATTATTTAAAAGTTTATTCTATTCAGTCTAATGACTAACACAATAAAGGCAGATCACTAGTTGAATTGGCTGCTTATATACAGGACATAATTTTCAGTCCACAAATATTTCTTTAAATGATAGAGAACACTCAATATAACAGGTTTTACAGAACTAGAAAATAAATTTCTAAGAAAGATTTTTATAGTCTCATCTTTCATACACAATCCCAATAGTCTAACTTGAAAGAGGAAAGTCAACGATTTTCCTCAAAAGAGCTTGTGACTCAAGTCACTTTGTTATCAAAATCTGTATTTTTGATCTGTTATGTGTACTCAGATAAGATTCAAATATTCCCAAAGAAAGAAGCACAATGCATGTTGCAGTCACCTATTCAGCAACAGTGAACACTACATTCACTATATCACCAAAGGAATAAAATAAAGTCAGCCACATTCATTGAAATTTCTTCCACTATAGTATGGTAGAAAGTCTCAGTGAAGAATCCTTTGTCTTCTTCAATGCTTATGGCCATTGCTTTCCTCCTACTGCCAATTCTGAACAAAAGAAAAATTACTAATCAGAATATTACTTACCAAATACTATAGGAAGCACTAACAATATGAGCTACTTGTTATCTATCAATGGCTATTTATTTGCCAAGATTATACCTAGAGTACTTGTAATTAGAGGAGTAGATGCTAATCATAATATCTAGGACAAAAGAAATGATGTCTTTTGTAGTTAGTGCAAAAGAATTCATTTGGTTGCAAGACTGGATTCTATCAGGTATCTTGAACATTATTATTTATAAAGCAGATGACAGTTTTAGTTTGGGGCAGTTAAATGAAATCAAAGTGGGCCAAGAGCAGGTGTCAGCCTGGGACAGATAGGAACACCAGGAGCAAAGCAAAAAGAACAGTTATGTAATTCCTTTTGACACACTTTTGGAACTATAAACTGCAAATATAAACTCTGGAATGTTAACTATTATTTAAGACTATGCTGTCCAATACAATAGCCACTAGCCACACGTGGCTATTTAAGTTGAAATTAATTAAAATTAAATAAAAAAGAAAATTTGGTTTTTTAGTTGCATTAACTAAATTTCAGTAGCCACACATGGCCCATTGCTACTGTGTTGGGCAGCACAGATATAGAACATTTCCGTCACTGCAGAGAGTTCTATTGGACAGACTTGATCGAGGACTTAAAACTTGTTCCAGTGTGAGGAAGCAAACCTCCAAAAACTTGTTATGGTCACCTGCATTTATCACTGTTTTCTGACATTTTGCACATTGCAACACAAATGACTGAGATATGTTTGCCACCATAGCTCTCCACCAAAATACATAATACAACCAATCAAAAATGGCTGGAGCAACTTAAAACACCAAATAACCAGGACGAGAGAAAAACAAATATGGAAATACTGATTCCCTCTTTATCCAAATGACACACTGCTTCACTTATGAATGTTCGTTCTACATCCGGCCAGTGCCATTTCTGAGCGCCACCTTCTCACCTATTCTTATCAGCTACTATGTTTTCTTTTTTTTTTCAAAACAAGGTTATTTTTACATTAGTAGCGAGACATTGTTCAATTTATTTAGTGATAAAGCCACTATACCTATACCAGGGTATAAAGTCCTACCAGAAAATAACAGAAAATTTCTGTTATAGAGGAATCATCAAGAAAGCACAAGAAATGGGCAACATGGCTAAAAAAAGATTCATGTGTAAGCCAAGGCAATCAGATATAAAAGCGTTACTGATTTTCCTTTGAATATCAACTGATTAAAGTCCAAAACCTGGACTTCTTATTTCACATTTGCTTTCCCACTGTGTTTTGATCAACCATGAATCTTCTCAAAGTACAATTTAATACATCTTATCACATTACTAGGCGATAAGATTATTTTCCTGATTCATTTATCTGATTTTCAAGGTAGGCAGGTTGGCAAAACCACACTTGAAAAGCAATACATGACTTTAATTCACTGGAATAAAAGTAGGGAATTCAATGAAGAGGACATATATTCAACTAAGAATATAGTTTTCATCATCGTTTATAACCATAACACTAGTTGTACATAAAAATCAGGAGACTGAGGTACAATAGTATATGTTCACATTTTGATTCAAAAGCTATAGTCTTCTAGGCCACAAAACAGTAATGACTTGCATAGACAGCATACAGTTCACTGCAGAGTATGGTTTTTATTCTCCCACATAGTGTGAGCTGACGAAGACAACTAAAAATCTTCCTCTCAAAACCAGCTTTTGGGAGATAAATATTGTAATTAAACAAGGAATTGAATTCCCAATAAGTCAGTAGTAACCTAAATGCAGTTTGTTCCTTATCTAAATTCCCTCTTGATAATGTCTCTTTCTGTCACCACTTACGAAATATTAACAAGACTTAATGCTCAAGAGTCACGTCAGTGTTTAAATGGTAAACATGTGTGAGACCATGCATCCCTGGTGGCTGCAGCACCATGGCCCACAGGGCTAGAATGGAAACAGTTTTATTCTGAGTAGGGGGCAAAGACAATGCAGCGCTTCACAGCTACACTGTAATTAGTTCCTGCCTCAGTTTATCAAGAAAATAATTAGATCGTAACAGTGGCTTAATTAGCAGTGCTGGGTAAGAACCACTCTTATCTCATCAGAAATTGAAATTCCTGGCACATATTTTTCTCAGAAGCCAGCTACACTTTGTCTTGTGTTCTGAAAAAGAACAGCCTGTGTACTGGTGGGCCTCTCACGTGTCACAAAGAACCTACAATTTCCTTCCCTACAGTATTTCAGAGAGGAAAATGTTAGTTCATATCAGAGTCTCAATAAAAAGCCATTTGATTTCTAACTCTCATCCTTACCATCGTAAGAGACCAGTTATAAATTCATTCTATTAATTCTGTTTAAATACAGATATTATTGTACTAGTCTTAAAACAAAGGACTTAAGAAAGAGGTTCATCTTAGTTTTTCTACTATCTGGTATAGCTGTTTATCTTTTTGTGTCTACTCTGCTAGCTTTATTACAATTACTTAGACATGATACTAGTTTCTGCCATTTAAGCATAGAGCTTAAATAAGGTTAAAAAAAATCTGGCTATAATTTTTAGGTATACCAATTAGAAAAAACATTACCCACTTTCAAAATTATTATAAAATATTGATCCTTTCAAGGGTCCATTCTTCCTTCTTCACCAGAATTTAAAAATGGATCTCTCATGAACTTTCTGATGTCTTACAGCAGATCGACTGGCACTGAGGCAGAAAGCAACACAACCTTAAAAGACAGACAATGACTAACTATGTTAACACGTCAATTAAGTAGATGTAACAGTTTCCATAATAATACTTGGAGACATGATGTTTGAGACCAAGCGTCCCTGTCTTACTATAGAAATGAGCAGACAGAGATTGTAGGAAACAATTGCTTTCAGCAGGGGAAAGGACAATATAGCACTTCACAGCTATACTGTAACAATTAACCCAACCCGCCATCTTCCAACAACAACAACAACGAAATAATAATAATGTGCACACCTGAATACTTGTATTTAATTTATGGTATTTCTCAAGGATTTGATCCCGAATTCCGTGGTTCAACATATTTCTGCTTTATTCAAAACAAGCATCTTGATCCATTTTGGAAAGTAAAAGAAAAAAAAAATCTTGCTTACACTTGGGTTGCGCATAGAGACTTAGTCCCAAAGACAACGGAACAAGACAGGTAAGAGGAACTTCACAGTGGAGAAACCTCACGACTACTACCTCAGCAGGTAATCAAGGTCAATATCAACAATCATATCACTTGATATAACGAGATGAAAATGGCACTTTACCTCTGTGGTCTTCCTCCCCCAAAAACCATAACCCCTGTCCAACCTTAAGGAAAACGACAGATTTCAATACTAGGGTATTCTACTACTGGACCAATATTCCTCAAAAAGTTCAAGGTCATCAAAAACAAGACAAATTTAAGAAACTGTTACAGCCAAGAGGGGACAAGACATTTAAATGTAATATAGCATCCTTGGGTGGGATCCTGGAACAGAAAAAGAGAGTAGGTAAAGACTAAGGACATCTGAATAAACTCTGGACTTTAGTGCATAACAATGTACCGATGTTGGTTCATTAATTCATTAATTTTAACAAATACACTGTACTAATTTAAGATGTTAATAATATGGGAACTGAGTGCAAGGTATATGGGAACTCTCAGTACTATTCTCTCGATTTTTCTGTAAACCTAAAGCCATTCTAAAAAATAAGTCTATTAAAGTCTTAGTATCACCTCAAAATATTCATGCATGGCAATTGGCTTAAACAATTAGGTTAATTATTTTTTCTTTCCCATACCCCAAATATCACTAGTTAAAAAATGCCTTAGATAAAATATGGCAATGTGTATAAAGATGTCCACCATTTAACACACCATGTGCCCTCTGGAGCATCAATAACTAGTATGTGCTGCGATGGCCAGCATTCTTTGCCTTTCATTTTGAAAACCGATTCCACAATACAGGCATGACAAGTTGCTCCCAGATACTATTCAAGTGCCAGAATTATCTTTTGGATCTAAGTCAAAAGCTTGAATTATTATGTTGTAGAAATAAAGGCTCTATCAAATGACTTCTGAAGAACATGGCTAAATGCTGAATTGTTCATGTTTAGTTTAAAATTCTGGTCTGCAAACAGCCTTTACAAAGCACAAAATCGCTTCCACGTTTACAACCAATCAAACTGCTTCATTGATAAAATCCCTTTAGGTGTCTCATTTTTAATTAGATTTTGGTGCCTTTTCAAACGTGGAATTCTCACTTTCCTAAAGATATCAGCTAGATAATTAAAGAACCAAAACAAACATTGCCGTCATTATTCTTCTGTGTGAAGACATGTATTTACTGAAATGAGTTTTGCCTTTGCAGCTCCAAGACAAATTGTTCTTATATATATTCGCTGCTTATCATTCACTTTAAAAATCTTTTCAATAGGAATCTGACATATACAGCCTTGATCTTAGTAAAGCCTACAGCTTTGTTAAGAAAAGCTTGATTTCAGAGCTAATATAGCAGTGAGCTTTGAAAACAGAGTCAGGGCCCAGGGCAGGCTGCCCTAAATATCCCACAATGCCATATTGATTACTTTGAATTAAAGTTGCTTGACAAACAGCTGGTGCAAGAAGGGTACATTAGCTCTTGTCTCCTTGGATGCAGGAAATAAATCTCCATTGTGAAAGGTGCCCTCCTTGCTGCTTGGGGCCTAAGGGAGACATTGCTATTTGCTAGAGACATTGCTATTTGCTAGAGACACGCTTATTGCTAGAGTTAAGGAATCCGTTCAAAAAGCTTATATAAATGAACCTTGTTACTCCTTTCCTAATTTAGTACCCAAGCCCCAACTTTGCGTTCCTCACTAACGAGCACCCAAACCTAAGTGTCTCTGTCCTCTCAATTCTTCACAAACATATTGTTTCTTTATCTAAAAAGTACAAAAAGCTGGCTGGTTCATCATTTCTTGAAGCATCATGGATGATTTCCTATGCACACATTAAATTGCTTTTTCTCCTGTTAGTCTGGTCTTGTGTCAATTTTATTATTAGTCCAGCCATAAGAACTCAAGGATAGAGAGGAGAATTTTCCCCTCCCTACAATAGCATGCAACAGATGTATCACAAACAACAGAGATTCCAACTAATTACATGCCAATGCAGTTTTCATGTTGCAAAACTGCATTTAAACTTAACAACAATAACACAAAGGGCATGGATCCTGTCTCCCCTGAAACAAAGCTACAGTTCTTAGTCTGTTGAGATGCAGTCCTACGAACCATATCTACAAACCTAGTTACTGTTTAATTTGAAACAAAAACTCTGTGCATGCATGAACAATGATTACAAAGAAAGTTCTCAATGGACTACTTTATATTGTTTGTTCAGGCCCAAGAATGAGACTCAGAGATGCCTGGCAGAAAATTTATCTGGCTGAGGCCCTTTGAGGGGAATTTCATCTTGTAATATTGAAAGATTCTTGTGTTTTCACTTCCAGCCTAAAACTCTGGGAGGACTGACAGGAGGCATAAGAAGTCGATGTGGTGTGCAGTCTGACCATCTTGGAAGAGGAAGTACAACACAGTCTCTAATGAATGGGAAAATACCATTTTCAGGAAAAATGCTTATAGGGCACGTGTTCTACTGAACTACTATGGGCTGGCAGGACTCAAAACTGAATTATGGTGTGACAAGGGGCCACAAAGTAGTGGGGTGGAAACAAGTGACCGGCTCATGGTTGGAGAGCACTAAGTGCTTAGTAATGAGTAATAAGTCTTGTCACTTACCATTCAGAATGCTCCCACAAAACAGACTGCACACAACACGCAAGACTGCTATACTGGGAGGGGATTGGAACAGATGACTTCAAAGCAGCTTCTTTCCAAATTTAAGATTTGAATTTTATATCTTGATATGAGGAATGAGAAATGTACAGGATAACCCAAGGCCACCCCGATAAACAGGACCAAAAGTAACACCAGTTGTGTGAACCTGAAAGAGATGTATTTATTTATTTAATAACTTTCTAGGTACTAGACACAGCAGGAAAACAAAATAAAGTCCTTGCCGTCACAGAGCTTACCTTCGAGTGAAGAAGACAGACAGTAAATATGTAAATAAGAGTCCTATTTTAAATAGATAGCCAAGGAAGGACTCCCTGAATTGGTGACAACTGAGCAGAGCCCTGAGTAAAGTCTCATTCCTGGATGTAAAAAGGGAGAGAGAGAGAAAGAGAGAGAGAGAGAGAGAGAGAGAGAGAGAATAATAGTTAATTTAAATAAATCTCATTTACTAGAAATTTCTAATAAACTCAGTATTACATTTTTATGTATCAAATGTAAGAAGATAAAAGGAAAAGCCAACTTTATATGCTTCATCGAGAAATGCTGCTCATTTCAGAAACTGTCAGAAATAATGGTTTTGCATTATTTCCACAAATTCTAGATCTTACTCAGAGTAATTATGTATATTTGTCACTTATACCTATGTAATTAATTGCATGACCATGTGCCCATTTTTAGAAATATGCTGATACGAAAACTTTCAATGATTCTTCATAAATTGAAGCTCATATACAATTTAAAAGAAATCGATTCCTTGAAAACCATTGACTACCAAAAATAATATAACATAGGTAATCTGAATAGTCCTATAACCATTTAAAAAAAATCTGTAATGAAAAAGCTTCCAAAAAAGAAATCTTCACTGAAGAATTCTACCACTTAAAGAATTAACATCAATTTTATACAATCTCTTCCAGAAAATAAAAGAGGAGGAAAGTTTCCAACTCATTTGTGAGGGTGGTATTACCCTGTTGCCAAATATAGACAAAGACAGTACAAATAAAAAGGAAGGAAGGAAGGAAGGAAGGAAGGAAGGAAGGAAGGAAGGAAGGAAGGAAGAAAAAAAAAGAAAGAAAACTAGAGACCAATATCTCTCAACGAGTGTTGGCAAAGATGTGGGGAAATTGGAATCCTCTTACATTGCACTGCTGATGGGAATGTAAAATGGTGCAGCCACTTTGAAAAACAGTTTGGCAGTTCTTCAAAAAATCAGTCACTCTATGACGAGCAATCCTATTCTTACATGTAGATCTAAAAAAAAAAAAAAAAAATAGTGAAACCATATGTCCATACAAAAACTTGTTAAGTGTTCAAAGAAGCATTTATTCATAATGGTCAGACATGAAAATACAACCCAAATGTCCATCAACCGAAAAATGGATAAAAAAAATAATATAGCTGTACAGTGGTATAATAGTCAGCCATAAAAGGAATGAAATATACATGCTACGATGTGGATAAACCTGGAAAATATTAGGCCAAGTGAAAGAAGCCAGGCAAAAGGACCACATATTGTATGATTCCATTTATATGAAGTATCTAGAAAAGGCAAATCCATAGACAGAAAGTAGATTAGTGGTCACCAGAGGCTGAGGAAAGGGAAGAATGGGAAGTAACTGCTAACAGGTATGAGGTTTCTTCTTGCAGTGATGAAAATGTTCTGGAAATAAATAGTGAAGATGTTTGAACCTTGTGAATATACTGAAAACCACTAAATTGTACATCTTAGGGTAAATTTTGTGGTATGTGAATTATATCCCAATAAAAAATAATGTTTTTAAAAAGATAAGAGAGAAGTAGGAAGACCATGGAGAATGTTAAAGCATTTGACCAGGCAAGGGACGATGGTGGTTGCATGGTGTTGGGCATAAAGAAGTAATTAGATTTAAAAAATGTGTAGGCAATATAATTACTAGCACTTGTTGATTGCTTTGATGTGGGTGGAGCAAGACTGGGAAAGGAAAGGGAGAGATGTTCAAAGACTCCCAAATTTCTGGCATTAACTTTTTGAGCAATGATGCTATAATCTACTGAGTTACGAGAGTCTGCAGGAAAAGCAGGATTAGTACAAGATGGTAAGTTTAATTTCAAATATCTTGAGTCTGGGGTACCTGTAGCACATCAAGTGAAGATGATGAACAGGAAGCTGAATACACATTCATGATGCTCAAAAGAAAACCTAAGTTAGAAATAGAAATTTAAGGTTTCCAACAAAGATACAGAAGATGAGATCCAGAGTGTACAGTGAGAAGGTCTCTCTTCCAACCTTAAGTGTTGAGGAATTCCAACATCTAAGGGTCTGGTAATCCAGCAAGAGACTGAGAAAGAGAGGAGAAAAGAGTAAAAGGAAAACTAGACTTATAAGGGGCCGTGGGAGCCTGGAGAAGAATTTATTTCTAAAAGGAGGGAGTAATCTCTAGAAGGGGTTGGCAACCTTTTTCTGTAAAGGACCTGACAGTAAATATTTTAGGCTTTGAGGATATAGAATCTCTGTCACATATGGTCTTTGTTTTTCTTTTATAACTCCTTAAAAATGTAAAACCCATTCTTAGCTCACAAGCCATATTAAAACAATCTGAAGCTGGATTTGGTCCACATGCTGTAGTTTGCCTGAACACTGGTTAACAGTGTTAAATGCTGCTAAGAGGTCAAAAGTCCACTGGGTTTAGGGACAAGGAAGTTATTGGTGACCTCAGCAGAAACAGTTTTAGTAGAGGGGTGAGGACAGACCACAGTAGGAGTGAGCTGAGAAGAGAATGGGAAGTAAAGAAATAGAAACAGCAGGGCAGACAATTCTTAAAAATTGATTATAAATGAGAGAAGAAAGTGTTAGGTATGGGGAAGAGTGGAGACATTGTTACCCGAAGGAGGGAGACTGCAGAATATTTAAATATTGGTGGAAAGAATTTAGTAAAGAGGGAGTGGTTACCCATGTAGGTGACAGAAGAGATAACTGGTGGTAGAGATCCCTGAGGTGGTGAGAGGGGAAGAAGGGACTTTTATGGAAGTTGGATGGATAGAGATGAAGGTGGGTGGGTGGATATGCTGGCAGGAAGCTCAGAAGCTCAGGTATTGTATTTTCTAAATAACATTGAGATCCTTCCTTGAGAATGGCTTGTTAGAAGTTTGAAGAGAATAAAGAGGGTTTGAAACGGCAGTAGCATAAAATGGAAGAATGAGGTAGCCAGAGAAACACTGGGGCCTGCTGCATAGTGCTGAAAGCCCAGGTGAAGTTGACTGTACCATGAATTAATTTTAGTACAAGTCTTCCCAGAGTACAACTTTCTCCAGCTCCTCTAGGAGGCATCCTACAGGCACAAAGAAGACAAACAGTTGGATTCATCTGTGGTTAAGTTTTCCCTGGTGGATAATAGATAGCAATAATGGATAGCATTTATAAATTTGGGGAGTGCGGGACTAGGTTTTTGTTAGTTATATTACAAATAAACCAAGGTTCGGATATGTTAAATAACTTGTTTATGATCACTTGAGTAATAAATAGTAGATGTTAAGATTAGAACTTGAATCTTTAAAATCCCATATACCTTTCTAAGTGGTTAAAAGTTTTTATAGTATTTTGGAGGAAAAAAGGGAAAAGTTCCTAAGAGGAATTTTAGGGAATAGTTTGTAAGTAAACTACTTTAACACTGTAAACACCAAGGAAATAAAACAATATACAAAGAAATATAAAACATCTACAAAGCTTGATCTTTAGTTTTTAAAACATACTCAGTCTACTTCACTAGAAATAGCCACTGACTGTGAACTCATTTTCTGGCTTTAACCATCACCCTGTCATTTTCTCTCCCTTGATATCTGGTAATGTTTCTTCCTGTTTATAACACAATGAAAAGGAAAATCACATAAATCATACATGGGGAGAATGACTGAGACTGATACATAAATATATGATTATATTAACCCAGCTTACAGCTATCTGATTTAGTAAATCACTATATTATGGTTTAAAATATCTGCTTTAACTATTAATGAACAGTACATTCCTTTTCACCGAAACTCAGGATGTCCATAATATTCTTAATTGCTTGGCTTTTTTCAATGTAAAATTTAAAAATTTTAAATTAATTATCTAATGATTTAGGCCAAAGATTCACACTAACTAACGGTCAAATTATTATAGCTAATAATAGCTAAAATTAATTTAGTGCTTTCAATGTTCCAGGCACTTGGTAAGGATTTAATACAACAGTGGGTACAATTATTATCACTTCTCTTTTAAAGTAGAAACTGAGACCCAGAGAGATTATGTAACTTGTCTACTGCCATCAAAGTGATAGAACTAGGCTTTGAACTCAGCCGTGTCCCATTCCAGAATTTGAACTCTTAGCTTCTATACAATACTTCTTTAATCCCTACCTGGACAGGGATGTATAGATCTCTTGTAATACATATGAATATAACCTTCTCCACTGACATCAAAGCCAAATGATATGACATTGTGATTTAATATATAAAATGTGCTTTCAACATCATATAGAAAATAAATATTCCTTGACAGTTTAATGCAGTTATTTCTTTCCAAAAACATAAGGCAAATGCCACAGTGGAGAACTTGAATCTAAAACAACTCTCCAACCCCTCTGAAAGATCAATTTGCTTTTGCTAACTAGATTCATTCTAACAATGAGAAAGAACTTCCCAGAGTCTTTCTTCAAACTGAACACTTGATAAAGGACAACAGGTCTGAAACGAGCTTTTAAGGTGTCCTGGCCCTAATACTTACTAGTTTTGTAACCCTGGGCAAGTCCCTTTGGGTTTCATCCTGACATGGGTTCTCATGACACTCCCCAAGTAGGGAGTGCTATGAAAGCACACTGTAAATGTTTAGGAAGTGCAGAAGTGTTACTCTTGCCTAGGGTTGCCAGATAAAAAATAGTGCCCAATTAAATTTCAGACAAATAACATATAACATTTTATATCTTAATTTTATTTTATATGGGGGACATATTTATACTGGTAAATTATTTGTTGTTTATCTGAAATTTAATCTTAATTAGCACCCTGTATTTTTATTGCTAAATCTGGCAAGCTATCCTTGCCTCCACGGCGAGGGATGCATAAAGGACAGCAGGCCCAGGGCCATTCCCCTCACCTCCTAAATGGTGAAACCGAGGCAAACGGCGGCCTGAAGGAGGAACGTAGAGAGCGGGGAAGAGAAGGGACGGGTGTAGGACTCTCTCTCGGAGATAGAACTGAAAGCAGATTCTTTTCCCTTGTCTTCCTCCTCCCCCTCGACCCTCGGGTACCCCTGCATCTCCTACTGCTCAGGAAGGCCAAGCACCCCACGCCCCGCCGCAGGGTAGGAACGCCCCCTCTACCCCGCCCCGTTACCTTGGCGGCGGCGGCGGCTGCAGCAGTAGCAGCAGCAGCAGGCTCAGTCCACGCCGCCACCGGTTCCTCTCAGTCGCCACCAGCAGCACCGACACCACAGAAGCGGCTGCCACGTCCCTGGAGCCCGGCCGCTAATCGATGTGCGGCTGTGCCTCAGAGGTCATCCCAGCCGTCTTTCCATTCAGTCCCTCCATCCCTTACAGAAGCCTCTTGTCCTCCTCTGGCCACCGTCCAGGTCAGAACCAAGAAATAGGCCAATCCGAGAGGCATTTGGGAGGGCGCGTCATGGCTAAAACCAATCAAAGGAGCGAGCAGGGTTTTCGTGGCGATTGGCCTGTCGGGCTGCGTGCCTGCAGGGGTGTGGTCCCTGCTTCCTCTGCCCGGTGGGCTGGGCTCCAACTCCGGAGGGCTTTGCTCTGTCCTCAGTCTCCTTGGCAACATAGGTGCTGGATCCATGGGTCTTCCTGGGGGTTTGTGGGTTCGTGGGTTCCAGAGCGCGGAACCCTTCATGACCTTTAATCTTCTGAGCCTCCGAGTGCAGATGGTACCTGTGTAGAATATTAAGAGGTTGTGGGGTAAGAATACAAAATTTCATAACATTTTCAAAAATGTGAAAAACATGTATTTAAAAAATCCTCTTCTTATCTCAAAACCTAAATTACAGAATTTTTAATAGGCTTAATTTTTTCTATAATGCTATTTTTAAGAATTGAGTATAATTGACATATCACATTGTGTAAGTTTAAGGTGTACGATGTGTTGATTTGTTACATTTATGTACTGCAATAAGACTATCATAGCTAACAGTTCTATTGTGTCACATAATTATTCTTTTTTGTGGTAAGAACATTTAAGATTTAGTCTCTTTGTACCTTTGAAGTATATAATACAGTATTGTTGACTATAATCACTATGCAGTGCATTAAATCTCCAGAACTTACTCAACTTCTAGTTGCAAGTTTGTAGACTTTATTATTTTTTTTTACAGCAGTTTAGTTCACAACAAAATTGAGCAGAAGATCCAGAGATATCCGGTGTATCTCCTTGTCCCCACACATGCATAGCCTCCTCCATTTTCAACATCCCCCACCAAAGTGGTACACTTGCTATAATTAATGAACCTACATTAATTTACTGTAATCACTGGAAGCCCATAGCTTATATTGGCGTTCACGCGTGGTGTTGTACTTTTATGGGTTTGGACAAAATTTTCATGATCTGTGTCTACGATTATAATATCACAAAGAGTAGTTTAACTGCTCTAAAAATCTAATCTAAAAATCCTCTGTGCTCTGCCTATTCATTCCTCCCAACCCCATAACCGCTGGCAACCGCTGATCTTTTTATTGTCTTCATAGTTTTGCCTTTTCCAGAATGTCATATAGTAGGAATCATACAGTAGGCAGCCTTTTTTCATATTGGCTTCTTTCACTTGGTAATATGTACTTAAGTTTTCTCTATGTCTTTTCAAAGCTTAATAGCTCATTTCTTTCTAGTGCTGAATACTATTTCATTGTCTGGATGTACCACAGTTTATTTGTCCATTCATCTGCTGGAGGACATCTTGGTTGCTTCCAAGTTTTGGCAATTATGAATAAAACTGCTATAAACATCCATGTGTAGGTTTTTGTGTGGACATAAATTTCCAACTCTTGGATAAATACAAAGGAGCACCATTGTTGAATCATATGCTAAGAGTATATTTAGTTTTGTAAAGATCAGCCAAACATTTTTTATTCCCACCTACAATGAATGAGAGTTCTTAGTGCTCCACATCCCTGCCAGTGTTTGTTATCATCAGTATCTCAGATTTTGGCCATTCTAATGGATGTGTATTGATATGTCATTGTTGTTTTAGTGTGCACTTCCCAGATATATGATTTGAAGCATCTTTTCATATGCTTATTTGCCATCTGTATATCTTCTTTGGTGAAGTGTCTGTTAAGGTCTTTGTTTCATTTTTAGGTTGTTTTCTTACTGTTGAGTTTTATGGATTCTTTGTATATTTTAGATAATAGTTCTTTAGCAGATGTCTTTTGTAAATATTTTCTCTGAGTCTCTAGCTTCTTTTTTCATTCTCTTGATGGTATCTTCATACAGCAGAAAAATCTTAATTTTAATGAAGTCCAGCTTATCAATTCTTTCGTGGGTCGTATTTTGGTGTTGTAACTAGAACATCTTCATCAAACCCTAGGTCATAGATTTTTCTCCTATGTTAACTTATAGGAATTTCATAGTTTTATACTTTAAATTTAGGTCTAAGATCCATTTTAAGTTAATTTTTGTAAAGATTGTAAGGTCTGTGTCTAGATTCTTCTTCGTGTCTGTGCGCGCGCGCACGTGCATGTTGTTCCAGCACCATTTGTTGAAAAGACTATCTTTACTCCACTGAATTGCCTTTGCTCCTTTGTCAGAGGTCGATTAATGTATTTATGTGGGTTTATTTATAGGCTTTCTATTCTTTTCGATTAATCTATTTGTCTAGTCAGTTGCCAATACCACGGTGTCTTACGAAAGCTTTATAGTAAATCAGTCTCAAAGTTGGGTAGTGTTGGTCCAATATTGTTCTTCAGTTTTGTGTGTGTTGGTTATTCTGGGTCTTTGTTCACTCCATACAAACTTTAGAATCAGTTTTTCAATATCTGCAAAGTAACTTGCTGGAATTTTGATTTAGATTACTTTGAATCTATAGATCAAGTTGGAAGAACTTGAGGGCCTGGTAGAGCTCGTGGAGGTAAAATTCACAATAATCAAGGCAGAATGGTATTGGTGAAAGAATAGACAAATAGATCAATTGAATAGAATAAAATGCCCAGATATAGAACCACACAAATATGGTCAATTGATCTTTGACAAAGGAACAAAGGCAATTCAGGTTGGTTTTAGGAGACAAAAGATGGCAGTGGAACAACCATCAGAATGGTGTGAGCTCAGGTGACTTTTTCACTTCTTGGGTTCACCTATCCAAGTCATTTGTGCAGTAGGTGGCACGTGGTGTGACCCCCTTAGACAAAGATCCCAGTCTGGTCCTGCATATTAGAACGGTTGGGCTCCCAACTCAGGGTTATCCTGTCAGCTAGCACTGGAGGAAACACCATCGCAATGTTGAGGCAGGTACAACCTCTGTAAAATGAGAGGCTTTGACTGAGGGACAGTCTCTCACTCTTCGCTTCTTCCGGGGCAGTGAGGTTTACAGAGATGAATAAAGTATTTTCCCTGCCATGTAGCCCAAGTCCAAAGGGGAAGATACAGTGAAGGCAGACAGGGATGTGTAGGAAGAGGCCCTTTATAGGGGCATCATCTTGAGGAATTTGTGGTGACTCCTGCTACCTCCTGCAGTGCCCTTCTACCTACTTTATCCTCTATCTTTTGTCACCTTCTCCTTTCCTTTTCTCTTCCTCATCATCACTTCTCTTCTTTCTTGTTTCCTCTGCTCTGCCTTAACACAATGTTTTTCATACTGCTGGAAACAATTGCTTAGTGGGTAATGAAATCAATTCAGTAGGTCCAAACAATCATTCTAAAAAATGTTTTATTATGAAAAAACTTTATGCAGAAAAGTAAAGAGAATACTAAAATAACCCATATACTACCTCGATTTAACGATTAATATTTCCCAGTATTTATCTCATTTATTCTCTTTGCTAAGGTAGTTGAAATCACAGGCAATGATGTCTCATCCCTAAAGACTTCAATATACATTCTAAGAGGATAAGGACATTTTCTTACATAATTACAATGCCATACTTTCCAAATACAAATCTCCCCAGTTTGGACTACTGTTTTGAAAAAATGAAATAGAATAGAAAGTATTTCAGGGCTTCACATGTGGTAAGGGACAACTTTTCTATACAATTTTTGCTTTATTGTGTGTAAGTATGTCTACTGTGTCATGATGTAAAATTTATATCACACGGTGGTTTGCACTCTAAGAAATATGAAGAGCCCTGCTCTAAGCCAGTGGTGCTCAGAGTGTGGTCCTAGGACCAACAGCATCAGTATTCATGGGGACTTGTTAGAAATGCAAGTTCTTGAGTCTCACTCTGCACTGCTGAATCAAAATCTCTGTAGGTGAGACTAGGAATCTGTATTTTAAAAAATCACCTGTATTTCCAGATGATTCTGCTAATGTGAGAACCACTGACATGGCTGATCCCAGTGGTGGCCCAGGCATCCCTCACCCTCACCTGTGGCACCTAAGGTGGGTCTTTTGTCTCTCTCTTCATTGTCAGAGGCAGTGCTGACAGTCTACTACCAGGGAGGTGGAATCCACCTTGGCAGTGCTTGGAGAATGCTTTCTCTTTGCAAGCTCAGGAAAACCCTTACCTTAAGGCAGAAAATGGTCTAGATCCATAAGATTATTAAGACACAGTTTGGTCCTTGTACCAGCAGCATCTGTAAAATGAGACGAAAGCCCTTAAGGGGTTATTGTGAGGCTTAAATGATGTTTGTGAAA
This sequence comes from Pteropus alecto, assembly GCF_000325575.1. NCBI lineage: Eukaryota > Metazoa > Chordata > Mammalia > Chiroptera > Pteropodidae > Pteropus > Pteropus alecto. Next base: position 2,257,243 of record NW_006494611.1, on the reverse strand, counting down.
TGCCTACCATCATACCAGACATAGAGCAGTCACTTATTATATGCTGGTGATAGTTGCTGTACTTGACACAGCCTACCAAAACTCTGGACATATAATTAATGTTCAGTAGATGTGACTGTTAATCAGAGAGAAAGGCAGGCTATTCTGACTTGTTCCTTAATTTCGCCATGTATTAGAGCAACGTGATTTGTCAGAGACAAGAAACAGATCATAATTAGGAAGGAGAAAAGGAAGCGTGGAAGAGTGGAGGGTAGGGAAGGAGAGAAGACGGAAACATGTTCACAGTCACAAAAGCAATGGAGACAATAACTGTTTTCTTGGAGGAACGAGGAGTTACGAGCTATTGAAAACTATATGCTCCTTTCTTCTTACAGTTACAGGATTTCAGAACTCAAAAAGGGAACTTGGAGGTCACATACCCACCCTTCTATGGCCCAGGTGAAGCAGTGTGTTAGAGATGGGGGCACATAACTGGTTTCTGAGGACAGGCGCTACCTGCTACATTTTGCTATAAATTCAGCCAATTCATCTCCATGGAAACCTTTGAAGATTGTGAATGTACATATGTGGGAAAGGAGAGTAGCCCTCTGAGTGCTTTCTTTCTTTTTTCTTTTTTTTTTGCTCTCATTTCTATTCATAAGCTTCTCCTGCCTCATATTCCTCTTTCATGAGACTCATCCATAAGGATCTAGCCTAATCCAGGAAGCTGCGGTCACTGGATCTGCAAAGTCCAGAATGCTCCACATGATCAGTTTCCTTAGCAATGTGCTGGTGTCTACTGACCCAAACTCACAACTGGTTCTGATTGGGCATCCGGGTTCTGACTACACCAATAGAAAGCACTTCATTTGGTTCTTCAGAAATACTTGTGACCATATGTAGCCAGAAACCATTGTGGAAACACAACTCAGGGCTGTTCGACTCCTTTGTCTTTAACCCCTTTCTGAATTTCTTGCAAGAGGTTGCTATGAAAACAGTTGCTTTATTTGTGCAAGCAAAATGCAAAGTGCCCAAGCCTCACTGAAGGGAGGAACCTCTGCACAAATCCCGTTGCAGGTGGACTAACATCATCTCTTAATCACAGCCCAAAAGCCTGCAATGAGTGGCTACTATTGGAAATTGGATCCAGGGTGTCTGGGGTTTGGGGGGCATTGGTTCAGAACATGTGGGTGATCCTGGTACTCTGATGACCCGATATTCAGGGTCCTCCATGTTAGAATATTGAGTGAACACCTGACCAGATACACGTTTGCTTAGGCTTCTCCCGTGGAGCTCTGCTGAACAGAGTTAGTCTTTTGCCTCCTGTCAGGACCTGGAACCAGTATCTGAAACCACCTAAGGAAGCTGCGGGACCGCGTATCCCACCACATAGCTAGCTGCTCGCAGAAGACGCTCCTGGGGCTAATGGGGAGGAGGGCCGGCAAGGATGCTGGGCCAGAGCCCTTCCAGGATGGAGCACTGGCGCGCCTGACAGCAGCCAGAGCAGCAGCGTACGGCAGTACCTGCACAAAGGAAAAGGCCCACACGGTGGAGACACATGTATGCACATGCATGCCCAGTCCTGGCCCTGCACAGCCCGCGCTGCCGGCTCCAAGTAAGGGTGTGTCCAGCGAACGCTGATAGCTGCGTGATACAACCCCTAACGGGGGTGGGGGCAAATTCCAGCTGCCTCCACCTCGCCTCGAAAGCCCGCCCCGCCCCGCCCCCGGAACCCCC
>NW_006494611.1:2255117-2255514 GCF_000325575.1 Pteropus alecto | reverse complement strand
GAGTGGGGAGAGAGGAGCCGGAGCAGGCCCTCACCCAGCCCTTCTTTCCGAGCCCTGGCAGGTTGACTGCCCCTCTCCCCGTCGGCCCGCTTCTCGCCTCGGCTTCTCGGCAGATACCTGGCGGGAAACGAGGAGGGGCCAGCCAGGAAGGCGCGCGGCTGGCGTTCAGACCCCGGTCTTGGCAGGAGCGCCTAAGCCGCCGTCTCCTCTCCCCTACAGTGACAAAGACGTCAGACTGTGAGCCTCCTCCACTCCTGGGGCCGAAGCGCCGTCTACTCGCAGGGAAAGGGGCGCAGCTTCGCCGAGTGAAAACGGGCGGCGCTCCGGCGCGTGCGCACCTCTCCAGAACCCCCGCCCCCGCGCCGCGGCGAGTGGGAAGAGGTGCGCGCAGAGGCGG
>NW_006494611.1:2249248-2255093 GCF_000325575.1 Pteropus alecto | reverse complement strand
CGCCGAGCAGATGCCGGCGCCTCCGCTCTTTCGCCGTCTGCACACGCTGGCTCCGCGCTCCCACTGCGCGCCGGCCGAGCATCCTTCATCCTGACCCTCCCGAGAGGGGGCACCAGAGACTCGACTGCCCAGGACCATAAATCCAGAAACCCACAGGCTACCTCCGCCGCGGAAGCCCGATGCGCTGTCACAGCGAGATTGGAGCGACTTGCTTTTCTCACCTCCAGAGCTGCTTTCTCCCTCTCTCTCAGAGCCAGACGTTATGTTAGGAAAGCTGCTTGACTTAATCTCTAAAATAATCCCCTGTAGGGCGTGGCCGGCGTTGTCTGGCCGAGCGGCCCAGTAGAGTTGGTCTTGACTGGGAGTGACTCGTTTTGTGCCTGAAGACAGCGAGGAAGAGTGAGGGCAGAGCATCCTTTTGAAATCATCCAGAGCAGCAGTAGAGTTTTGTGTTGCTTTTTTGTTTATACTGACCTTTTTTTTTTTTTTTCGGTGAAATGTTATTTTGGTTAAAAGAAGATATGGCCCCCCAGGAGCTCATCCGGCGACTGGCAACAGTGATCACTCATATCGGTAAATGAAGCTTTTTTTTCCCCTTGCGTATTATTGATGGAGGGTGGGGCCGTAGTCTGGGGCCGGGTCCCACCTGCCCTCACCCGCAGCTGGGGGCAGCGTCCTACCTGCGAAGGCCATGGGGCGCGTGCCTCGTCCGCTGCTTGGGGCCATCAGTAACAGGCATCCCTGGGGCGCGGCGCTCGCGGCCCTCGAGGCCCTGGGGTCCCCACGTCTGTCGGGGCCAGGTCTGGCCGTGGGACAGGTGCCTTTACCAAGCGATTGCCAAGTCTGTTGAGCCCTAAACCGAGGGCTTCTGGGCTGTTACCACCCGTTACCTGTTCTAACCATGGCGGGGATGGGGAGTTGTGTTGTAGTTTACGCAGTAATGGGAAAGGAAAGGGTACCTGAGGAGCAGAAGCCAGTGCTTTCCAGCAGAAACTACCGCCAAACCGCTGGAGGCTTGTTCACGAGAGAGCTTGGTGAAACACATGTGCTTTCCCCTTCCCCTTCCCTGGACCTCCCCCAAATAAAGACATTCGTGTTGAGAGCCTTTAGATGGAGATGACAAGAATTATCGGGGTGATTTTCCGTGTTGCTCACTTCGAGACGCTACCATGAATGCGAATCAGTTTTCATTGATAAAGTCAGTACGTTTTTACCTCACTGTCGCACCCATTTCTTAAAACTGTCTTCTTGGTATTTGTTAAGTCTTGATTCAATTAGTGAGAGATCATTGCGCTTCGAGTACCCTAGTCCAGTGTGTTTAGCACAATAATGATGTACATCTAGAATGACACACGTGTGGGGATATGTTTTGTGAAGATGATTTATATGACAAGGCCCAGTTTTGATGATTCTGTTTTCAAAAATGTTTCTGGTGCCAAATGTGGCCACCGAACTTGTTTTTCTTTAAGAGAAAAGGTCAGTACAGTCCTACCAGGAAAGGCTCAGTGTGAAATGCTGTTGAAGGCAGGTTGAAATAAGAAGAAAAATACCTTCTAATGAAACAATTTGGAGTTTGAAATATATCGAATGCTGAAATGATTGTGCTAAATACCAGCCTGTGCACGAAATTGTGGTGTAGAGAAAGATCAGTGGACTAGGGGTTTTACTGGCTGGATTTGAATCCTTCTGTGGATAAATCATTCAATCTCAGGTGGAAAAATGGGAATTTTAATAGTTCTTTCTTACCCAACTCCAAGGCTATTTGTAAGATAACGTGGGTAAAAACACTGTCTACGCTGTGAATGTGTTATTGGTCATATCTCTGGGCCCTTTGCCACTAAAAATCTTGGGCAGGTCACTGGGTCTCTCTCATCTGTTAAATAAGAAGATAGACCAAGATGATCATTAAGTTTCCTCCTATTTCTTTGGATGTAGATCTTCTCGAAGATTTGCTAGGCAATGTTCCTTGGCTAACATGAGGCTGCCTGTGGGGCCCAGGCTATGGTGTTCTTTGACCGCCTTGCTCCTTCTCTTCTTCTATAGTCAGCTCCATTCAACGTACAAACATGAATTTCTGTGGTTTCTGCCCTCAGAGAACATCTGTTGACCCCTGGCATTTATGTGCTTTGCAGCATTCTGTCTCTGTGTAACCTCACAAACTGTAAAATAGGTGGGGTACACATTATTATGCCCATCTTGTAAACGAAGAAATTGAGACCTAGGAAGTTCATCTTTTAAGATTTCAGCGGTAACAAAATAGTAGGCTTGGGACCAGAAGGAAGCTCTTCCGAAGAAATTGAGACCTAGGAAGTTCATCTTTTAAGGTTTCAGCAGTAACAAAATAGGCTTGGGACCAGAAGGAAGCTCTTTGGATGCTCTGTTCAGGCATCTCACTGAGGGGTCTGTCACCCTGCAATAGCCCCCTGTCTTCAGGGAGAATTGCATTGAGTGGCCAGTGAAGCTTCTGCTAGGGTGGATTGGCTCTGTGTTTGACTGTTCTTTTCAGGAGTTTCCTTGGGGAGCAGCTTCCGAGGAATGCTTGGAACAAGGCTGTGGGTTAAAATAGTCTCCTGGTCCCATCCTAGACACTCATCTGGGTAGCAACACTGCACATCCATAATTCACTCTGCCATCTCTGTCCTTCACCCAGTTCTTCTTCCAGCTTGGGTTTCTGCTCTTTTCACAGTCCCTGAAATTTGCTTTCTACAGTTCCTGAAATTTGACAATTTAGGTCTGGGTCCTGTTGATTCAGTTTCTGAAATATCTCATGAGTCTCTTTCTTCATGTCCATTCCCACTGCTACCTGCCTCTGACCTGTTTCAGAACTTCATTTTCTCCTGGCTAACCATTGCGTAAACCTCTCTCCTCTCCTGTATTTGCCTCTAACCTAAACTAGGAATAAAAGAACCCACTAAGAATATAGCACTTGTGTATGCCAGAACCTTTAATAATACTCTTACATAGTCATTCGCTGTAGCCTGGCGCACACAAGCTCTTTATTATTTGGTACCCTTCTAGTCTTATCTCCCAATACTTGATATTTCTATACCTGTGGTTGATCAACTTGGGCTATTTAGTTCTTCAGCTTTGTAACACTATAATTTTCAACTCTGTTCCCACCTGTAAACTTTTGCTTCTGCTTTCCCTCCACCTGGAATGACCTCTTAACGTATTTCCCCTCACAGATAGTGCACACCTTTCAATGCTTCCTTCACCAGGTACTTTCTCTGATCCTGCCAATAGGACATAATGACTCCTGCTTCAGATTTCCCAAGTAGGTTTTGTTCTACTCACATGACGCCTCTCATACTCTCCCCTCTGTTATGGTTATTTGGTTATTTGTGTGCTTGTCTTATCTCTGCTCCTAGGCTCCTCATTGCTTATCCATGTGTCCTAGACAGTTACCTAGCACAGGACCTTCCTCTAAGGAGATGCAGAATAAACGTTTGCTGAATAAATGAATGAGTTGTGCCTTAGAAAGGACCTTGAATATTGAGCAATGCCAGACAATTTTTACACTTTTAAGGACAGTTCTGAAGTATTTGAGGATAACTCTTTTGTTTCCTTAACCACACTTTTCAAGTTAACATTAAGTTTCTCAAGTCTTCTTTATATGATGTGGTTCACTGTGGGGAACTCCTTCTTTGGATTTTATTAGTTTGTCAGGTACTATCATAAAATATGCAGTTCACATGTAGACAGTGTCCAGATATGTTATTACCCATGCGGGACACAAGTAGGAATAACTTCTCCCTTTTATTCTGGACTATAGAGCCACATTGGTTCAACTACAGAGTTTCACAATCAGAAAATAGTTGTTTTATTTTCTCTACCGCATCCCTTCCAGTTCTTGAGTTCTCTCTGAAAGTTTTACTGTACTGCCATTGATATGCAGAGGTGCTGCCTAAGCACACATGGACTTTTACTAATGCATCTCAGATTGCTCTAGGATTTTGATCGGCAGAGCACATATGGCTCGCATGGTGCTTCCAGTTAGCGGAAAACCTTAGTCATCTATCTGGTTGGTGTCAGTAATCCCCTGCGCAGGCTTCACATTTCCAGTCCAGCTCACTGCCCTACCTTGTCATTTCATATTAGAAGTAATGATGTTGATCTTACTCTGTCATTGTTCTAAAATAGTTTCATATGTTTGGCTACACCCAATTAAACCATCAGGCCGAAAGGAACAACCTTTGAGACATTCCGTACATGATCGGAGATTGGATTGGTGGCTGTTTTGGTGACAAGAGCTGTAGGCTTTTGACTTGGAATCCAGGTCATTACTTTTAGGACGCTACTGGCATTGGTAACATGCAACCAGAAGAAAACTAAACTGAGAAATTCAGCCTATGACTCATTATTCTACAACGGAGTAGTGGATGAAATGCCGAGGACTATGCCTCAGCTGTTGGTGCTGAGGGGTGGATCTAATTAGAGTATTTGCTGCTTAGATGGGAATGCGCCCAGTAGGGACACCTAGACGTGCTGGAGTAATGACTTCATCTACCCCAAAAGTGAATTAACTGCATGTGAGCCATTTTTCTATTAGGCTCTCTAGACACTGTGCTCTAGGGCTTATGGATTGTTTAAGGTCTATTAAAAATGTTTGAACACTAAAAGAAATTGATTGACAACTAAATTGCGAAGTGCGAAATAAAATTTAAGAAATGTTTAAATATCTACAAAAGCTCTCTTGCTCACAATAAAATAACATTTCATTGCATTAAAAAACAATGCAACCTTTTGCCACGGTAGCCATTGAGGAACAGCAGCCATGGCTCTGCACTGCCCCATGGCCTTGGGCCTCAACAAGGGTCACAAGGTAACTAAGAACATGAGCAAGCTGAGGTATAGCTGCTGCTGAGGGCGCCTCACCAAGCCCACCACGTCTGTGCAGGATGTGATCCGAGAGGTGAGAGGTGTGTGGCTTTGCCCACTATCAGTGGCATGCCATGGAGCTGCTCAAGGTCTCTAAGGACAAGTGGGCCCTGAAGTTCATCAAGAAAAGGGTGAGGACATACACCCACGCCAAGAGGGCGTGAGGAGCGGAGCAGCGTCCTTGCTGCCATGAAGAAGGCAGCAGCCAAGAAAGACTGAGCCCCATCCCTTGGGTAATAAAGCCTTTTCATAAAAAAAAAAAAATAAAAATGCATAGTTGGAATTCCACCACAGGTACTCCTCAATTTAGGATGGAGTTTAGGTGTTGATAAACCTATTGTAAGTTGAAAATATCATAAGTCAAAAATGCATTGAATACATGTAACCTACTGAACATCATAGTTTAGCTTAGCCTACCTTAAATGCACTCAGAACGCTTAACTTAACCTACAATTGGGCAGTTATTTTGAGTTTCTTCTCAAGAATAATTACCTTCCTCTTCTCTCACCAGAAGCAGGAGACACAGATGGGCGTTTTGTAGACATGATGGGATACAAAAACATAAAACATGATATTCAAAAAGTGGATTGAAAACAGCTTTTTGATCCGTGGTTGAGAATCGTGCGGATGCAGAGGGCTGACTGTATGCACTGTTCTACATCATTTTATATAAGGTCTTGAGCATCTGTAGATTTTGGTATCCATGGGAGACTGGGGGAGGGTGTGGTCCTGGAACCAATCTGATAGTTATATCAGGAGACAGTGCAGAAAACTCACAAGTTGGTCTCTGATTGGTTGCCAATCCAGACAGTGCTGTAAGCATTTAGAGGCTGAAGTGGTTGTGAGCTCTGGGGAGTCAAGAAAGCTTTATATTAGTTGTGTAATTTGAGCTGGATCTTGAAGTAAGGAGAGGATTAAGGTAGATGGAGAGTGGAAAGATTTCTCATTGGGGGGGAGTAAGGGGAAT
>NW_006494611.1:2244402-2248405 GCF_000325575.1 Pteropus alecto | reverse complement strand
GAGTTATCTGATCCCAGTCTTGTCCAGCCCAGATTTTGGCTGGTGAGTCTGTTTTTTTTTTTTTTTAACCTGTTATCAAATCAATTTAAATTCATTTTAATCCTTCTCTCTTTCTCTACCTAAGGAAGCTATAATTAATTCAACTACTGAGGGGCAAGAGGTCCTCCTGCCTGTTTCTCCTTATTTGTACCCCTAGTTTAAGACTGACTACATTTTCTGAGGGCCTTCTGGTCTGGACACAGCCAGGTGCTGGGGAGGGGCGCGAAGTAGTGGCCATGACCCCTGGCTGTGGCTATAGGCCCTGTGAGGGCCGGATCCAGGCTGCCTTCTCTACCACTGTAGCCCTAGGGCTCTGCGCTGCTGCTCAGGTGTCTTGGGGGCTTGGAGGGATAAATGAACATCCTAGAGCTTATGGTCTTGTGGGGGCAGTTGATGTAAAGCAAACAGGAAAATTTTAGGCAAAGTCAGCCATCAGTCCATCAGTTCCCAGTTCCTCCTTCATTTCATTGGGCCTCTCTGCTTCTACAGCTTCCACATGCACCACCTCGCTTTTGCACTGGGGTGATTCAGTTGTGAAATCAACTCTCTTTCCCAGTATCTCATAACTCACATATACAGAAGATTGGGGGGTGGGGTACAGGGGGCAGTTTTCTGAATATGGGAGAGGAGATGTTTATACTCTAGCAACATAGACACTTTGAAATAGAGCTAGAGGCATCATTGTTTTTAAAATGTCCTCTGGCCACCCCAGCTCCTGGGGGTTTCACAGGCCCTTCCCTTCACCATTTCACAGGCTCCTTCCCTTCACTGTGGCTCCCTTCTTTTTCTTTCCTTTCTTCTTTTCTTCTGCCCTGCTGGTGAGGAACGTCTGGCACAGGACCTAAGCTAGAAAGATGGGAACTTCCCAACCTGCACCCCTCTACCTTTCCTTCCATTTTGTTTCCATTGCATATTTATCCCTCCGGCAACCAAAAGAAGCTTTGCTTACAAAGGAGGAAAAACCTCTCAGGCTGTGAAGTGGGATTTTAGACTTTGACATATGGTGCAGAGACGAGAAGGAAAATTCCACTACTCAAATCTGATTTGCCCTTCAGGTGTGGCCTGAGCATTTTCTCCCTCAGTACCTTGGGAAAACTGACCCAGATTTTAAAGAGAAAGATCATGTTCATCATTTTCTATGACTTTGTGGTATAATCTAAAAAAGAAAGAGAAGAAATGAGAGCAGAATGACCATTATGTGGTATTTCATAAGGGCTTTAAAAACTCCCCTTATAAAAATAATACATGGTCTGTGTTTGAGGTTTGGGAGAATCAATATTAAGATGTAAATTCTCCCCAAATTTATCTATAAATTAAACACAACTCCAGTCAAAAATCTACCAAGTTTTTATTTTGATAATAATCAATTGGCTGATTCTAAGGTTTAGAATTGACTAAAAGGTACTATAATAGGCAAAGAGAAGTATAACAGCCAATTTTTTTTGAAAAAGAACAAAGTTGGAGGACTCACACTATCTAATTTCAAGACTTACTATAAAGCAAAATAATCAAGACAGTGTGGTATTGGTAAAAAAGACAGACACATAGGTCAATGAAACAGAATAGAGAATCCAGAAATAGTCCCACACGAATATGGTTAATTGATTTTTGACAAAAGTATGAAGGCAATTCAATGGAAAAAAGCATAAAGGCAATTTCAACAAAAGGTGCTTGAAAAATTAGACATCTATGTACAAAAAAAATGAATCTTGACCTAAGCCTCACCTCATATACAAAAATTAACTCAAAGTGGATCATGGACCTAAATGTAAAACTGAATTAGAAATCTTTTAGAAAACATAGGCAAAAAATCTTTTTGATCTTAGTTGGACAAAGAGTTCTTAAGTCAACCCCAAAAATATGATTCATAAAAGAAAAGTTTGATAAATTGGACTTCATCAAAATTAAAAATTTTTGCTCTGCAGAAGACACTGTTAAGAGAATGAAAAGACAACCCACCAACTGGGAAAAACATTTGGGAATCACTATCTGACAAAGGACTTGTATCCAGAATGTATAAATAATTTCTAACAATAAATAAAAATAAACAACACAATTTTACAATGGGCAAATATTGAATGGATACTTTCCAAAAAAGATACACAGGTGGAAAATAAGCACATGACAATATGCTCAACATCAGAAGTCATCAGGGAGATTGCACACCTATCAGAGTGGTTAAAACAAAATGACAATACCAAGTCATGGCGAAGAGGGCAGGGCTGGGTCTCACATTCTGCACTGGAAGTGGGAATGTAAAATGATACAGCCACTTTGGAAAACAGCAGTTTCTTAACAAGTTAAACGTACACTTATTATACAACCCCGTAATCCCACCTCAAGAGAAGTTAAAACTTACGGTTGCACAAAAATCTGTATGTGAATATTTATAGCACCTTTATTTGTTGTCACTGAAAACTGGAAACAACCCAAAAGTCCCTCACCTGGGGAGTAGATGAACAACCTGTGGACCATTGGTACAATGGAATATTTAATAATAAAAAATGAATTATTGATACATATGACAACATGAATATATCTGAAATGTGTTATGCTAAGGGAAACATGTCAGACTCAAAAGGTACATACTAAATGATTCCATTTATATGAGATTCGAAAAGGTAAAAATATAGGGATGGAGTGGATGCCAGGGATTTTTTTAAGGGTGAGAAGGGGTGATTTCACTACAAAGGGATGATGGAACTATTCCGTTTCCTGAGTGTGGTAATGGTTAGATGACTCCATGCATTTGTCAAAACTCATAAAACTATACCAAAAAGAATAAATTATACTGTATATCATTTAAAAAATAATTTAAAAAGCACTACCAAACAAACAAAAAGCAGAAAAAACTAATATATGCTCATTGTTCAATATTCAGAAAAGTACAAAAAAGAAAATCTATAATTCCATCTCCTAGTAATAATCATAGTTATCTTTTGAGTATATATCCTTCCAGTTTTTTTTCTTTTGGCATTTTTACATAGCTAATATATGACCTGTCTCTTTATATATGTCATACATATTACATATATAATTATATGTTATATTCTGTTTTTTAAAACTACTATAAATGAGACTAAATTATTTTATGAATAATTCTATATATTATACAACTTCACAATATTTTAATGGCTTTATAATTTTTCACTTTATGGATGTAGCATAATTCATTTAACAAATGCCCTAATATTGGCTGTATAGGTTGTTTTCAGTTTCTCAATGTTATTATTATTTTTTTTAATGCAAGGAACTTCTTTGTTCAGAAATCTTTGTACAAGTTTCACAAGTTTCAGATTGTTTTTTAAGGATAGAGTTCTAGAAAATGTTATATTGGATCAAAGAGTATAAGTATTAATTTTTTAAATACTCTTTGGTAAGATTGCTTCTGGGAAACTTACAACATATTAGTAGACCATCAACAGGGTGTGGGGGTTCTTGAATTCACCTGATCTCTTCATCAGCATTTGTGATCATCTGTTTCCTCATATGTCAAATGAGAATAACAACAGAACTTATCCTGTAGGACAAGGGTCCCCAACTCCTGGGCTGTGGGCCATTACTGGTCTGTGGCCTGTTAGGAACTGGGCCACACAGCAGGAGGTTAGCAGTGGGCGAGTGAGTGAAGCTTCATCTGTATTTGCAGCCGCTTCCCAGCTCTAGCATCACCGTCTCAGCTCCACCTCAGATCATCAGGCATTAGATTCTCATAGGAGCACCAGTCCCTGGTGCCAAAAAGATTGGGGACCACTGCATAGGATTTTGAAGTCATGCATGTTAAGTGCATGGCACAGTATCTGTGATGTTGTTAGCCTTCTTTGGTGATATTATTTGAATTTTTGCAGGTTTGATAGATAAAAGTATAGTATTCATTTTAACTGAGAAAGCAACAATCGAGTGAACAAAAGAAACAAAAAAAACTCATTGACACAGACAATAGTGTGATGGTTAGCAGAGGGAAAGA
>NW_006494611.1:2202580-2244384 GCF_000325575.1 Pteropus alecto | reverse complement strand
TCAAATATATGGTGATGGCAGGAGACTATGTTTTGGGTGATGAGCAAAAATGCAATATACAGATGATATAATATTGTACACTTGAAACTTATATAATCTTATTGACCAGTGTTACCCCAATAAATTTAATTAAATTAAAAAAAATACTAGTGACTAGAATAATTTTTAATGTTTGTTCGCTGTTTTATTTGTGCTCTGTGACTTATTTATGTGTGTTTCAGGGCCAAGATATTTTTGTGTAGGCTTTTTCTATGTGAAATACATTAAGCCTTAAGTTTTTTCTTTTTTAATTTTACAGCTATTTTTTATTTTACAGTTTGTTGTTTATAATTTTTCTTTTCTTTTTTTTTTTTTAAAGCCTACAGCACCTGATATTCCTATGTGGTCTCCCATCCAAGTACTAACCAGGCCTGACCTTGCTTAGTTTCTGAGATCAGACGAGATTGGGCGTGTTCAGGGTGGCTTCGCTGTAGATTATAATTTTTCTTTTTGATTTTATAATTTTATTTAATCAAATATATATATATCTTTTATTTTGTGATTTCTTCTGTTTTATATCCTTTCTCAAATAAAGAAGCAAATGATCATCAGGTTTATTCTAGTATTTTTAATTGTGTTATTTACTTATTTATTTTTTAAGAATGTTTGATAAGTGTTTTTGTCTGTGATATGAGGTGAGACTCTAACTTTTCTCAATAGCATTTATTAAATATTCCTTCATTTATTGGTGATGTCTCCTTTACATATTAGGTTATTTTAGAATTTATAATCAGTTTCTGGGTCTTCCTGTTTATTCTTCTGATCATTTTTATGTCAGTTCCACAGTTTGGATTATTATTGCTATATAATATCTTTAAATATTTGCTAGGAGAAATTTTCTTTTTCCATCCATCCTTTTTTAAAAAAATATTTTTTAAACTGTTCTAGCATTTTTAATTCAAATAAACTGTATAATTATTCTGTTAATCCCCTTCATCCTCACACACTTACTATAATTTTGGGTAGAACTGTATTCTGACTATAACTTCATCTGGGAAGCATTGACATTTTAAGATTTTTAAAAAAAATTTCTAGGACTATATCTCATTCAAATATTTTGTATTTCTCAATGAAAATTTTTGTTCTTTTCATATAGATCTCACACATTTCCTATTAATGTTTTCCTCAGCATCTATGTTTTCTGTTGATATTGTGAATAATTTTTTATGATATCTTTTTACTCATTATTGCTAGAGTATAAGATACTGATTTTGGGATATTAATTTATAACATGCTATTTTATGGAAATATTGAGTCTAATAGTTTTTCAGTCGATTTTCTTTTCTTTTTTTTTTTTTTAATACACATAGATGTCCAGTAAATACTTGTGAAATAATGACATAATTATGTTATCTATGAATAGTGATAACTCCCTGTGGTTCTTTGTTTCCTGTAGTTATACATTTTTATTTCCAGTTCTTGTTTTTGTGTTAATAAGAAAGTCTAAAACAAAGCTAAATATATTAGAATATTACTTAAAATAATTATTTGTTTAGCTTCAGGTTCATATTACATGGAGGGTTTTATCCTTGTTTCTGCTTAAACGCTCTGTTTTAAAGCCACATTTTTATATGATTTTTAATAGCTTAACAAATAATAAAATTGAAACCCAATCACGATGCTCAAGTGGTTTGCATTGTTTAAGGATTCAATGCTGCATGTACATCTTTGTGCACTGAAGGCAATAGAAAGACTGTCTTCTCTCATTTGTGTATCTTACTCATTTTGCACTAACTCTTGATGGTAGTTTTAATTACAAAAGTTTTAAGACATCACAAAAATAGGATAGTCTTACAAACCTTACTCTGCACTCAGCTTCAACAGTCATCAACACTTTGCCATATGGTCAATAACATTCAGAAAGGACAGGCAATATTCTCAAAATATTAGTGAAGAGCATGTTGGAACTTTGTATATTGAGCCAGTAACCCAGATAAAATAATTTAAAAAAATCTTTATTAACACAATTTTAGTTTACTAATGAAAGTAATGTACAATGTTTGTTTAAGCTGCAAGTAATACAGAAAGGAATGAAATTAAAAGTCAAAGTCACCCCAGTCACTCACGAACACCAGTCCCTCTCCCTAGTGGGACCATGTATCTACTTAGCATTCTTCTTCTAGGGGTTCTTCTGCATGCATGTAATTGGATGTGGCAATCCCTTCCTCTCTGACCCAAAGAGAAGGAGATGTCCCTGCTCCCCTGTGAAAGGGGAAGATCAGGAGATGAGTGGGTCTGTAGTGCTTGCAGCCCAGTGGTCAACTGGTGGGAGCATGGTGGTCCTCACAACTTTACAGCCAACAGATCCTATTACTCCCTTCACTCCCTAGTCATCTCCAGGGGGAAGTCAGTTTAGTCTCCCTAGAAAATACACCTGACCATTCTGGTGTTTATAATTCTCCAAAAAAACAAAGTCTAGACTATATAAGAAAAAAATATCCCTCCTTTTAATATGACTTTGATCCTACTTCTGGTAAAATTATAACCCTGGTACCTTTGTGCAATGGATAAATAACTTCAGTCTTTTTTGAGCTTGCAGGTTACTTCTCATTCTCCATTCTGCCCTGATAGGGTAGGGGCAGGTCAATGGCTTCAGTTCATTCTGCTAAACAGATACAAAGCGCATACAACTTTTTTAAAAATAGGGGAAAATCTAGAAGTACCAAAATTTTTTTCTTTTATATCTATAACAGTAGTTTCTTATGTGGGGGGAAAAGGAGTACACAGTCATCTCCCATTGTCATTAATACTGAAATAATCAGCTCTTCTCTAAGGAGTTACCTAGTACTCAGTTTATTTTAGAATTCATTATTAAACATAAAGAAAATGCAATCCTTTAATATCCAATAATCCTTTATTATCCAATATCTTGATCAAACGGTAATGGTCAGTGCATGGAATAAAAGATTTATAAGAGCTATACAATTTGTTCATATAATAGAGTCAAATGTAATGAAAAGTCCAAAAATTAAGTTTGCCTCTCCCTAGAATTTTATGTAAACTGCAAAAAGATAAAATTATGATTGTCTTTGGATGGGTGTAGGTGCACACACACTGCCACTGTGGGTTTATGTGGTCAGCAAAGTTAGCTCTTATGTTCAAAGGTGCTGTGTTGTCAGCCAAGCATTAGTGGCTATTTGCATCCGAATGAAAGGGTAAGGAAGTCAATGTTTATTAAGAAAAAGAGCCTGCGTGTGGGTTTCGGGCATTTTCTGTGTTGCTAGTGGAAATATAAACGGATACAGCCATTTTAGAGAGAAATTTGGCAATACCTAAGAAACTGTTGTTTGCAAACTGCTATATTTGCTGTCCTGCGTTAGAAGACTTTCAGACTTTGCATTTTGTAAGAGTTAGCATATTCATAATATCTAATGGTAGAGAGAAAAAGAGGCTTCATAAGTTTTAGAGTGTCAAATTACATTAAATTTCTTCATTGTAATTTAGGTATTTTCTTAAAGTACTTCACATGCAGTTAATACTAACAGAGAACTGGCTCTGAGGATTACTTAACAGAGCAGCCTGTAATCTTAAAGGGCCTTCTGGTATAGCTAATTGGAAAGGTTTGGTAGTTTTTTGCAAGTTAAATATACATCTCTCCCTTGACTCAGCAATACCACTCTTAGTTATTTATCTAAGAGAAATGCAAGCAGATGTCCACAGAAAGACCTTTATATGAATATTCACAGCAACTTTATTCATAACAGCCCAAATTGGGAAAAAAACCCTCACTGTCTATGAGCAGGAGACTGGACAAACTGTGACCATCCATATGATGGGCGACAGCTCAGCAATAAAAATGAATGAACTACTGTTACATACAACATGAATGAACCTCAGAAACATTATTCTGAGAGAAAGAAGTTAGACATAAAAGAATACATACTGTAAGATTACATTACGTGAAGTTTTTGAACAGGCAAAACTAATCTCTATTGAAAAAAATCACAACAGTGGCCATTCCAGTCACTTGGGGTTTAGGAGCAAGGGTTGACTAAGAAGGGACATGTGAAGGTACTTTCTATTGATACAAATGTCCTGTATCTTGGAAGGAGTATGAGTTATAGAGATGTAGCCATTTGTCAAAATTCACTTCTGATTTGAGTATTTCAACATAGGTAAAATTTACTCTCTCCCTACATTTACTTTTTTAATAAAAAAACATTTTTCAGTTTCTCCTTGGCCAATTACAAGCCTTTGAAATTTTAGCTCGACTTACAAATAAAAATGAGAAGTTTGTATACAGACTTATTCATTACTTACTTATCAGGTATTTCACATTGAGCCCTTTCTTTAAATCTTGGAGCACAACATTAATAAGTAAAGACATTAAACATGAAGAACCAAAATAAAATGCACTATGAAAAAGTAGCCTCTCTCTGAGTATACCACACTTTCTGTTCAGCATAATTCAATTCTGAAAGGTGAACTCACTTTTCCCCAAGACTTAGTAAGTGAGATCTTGGTCAGATCAAAGAATTTCCTTCCCTACAATCATGATATTATACTTGTACCTGATCTTTAGACGTAGTTCAGGAAACACATCCCATTTTAGGATTTGAATCTTTACTGCGCCATTGCTGTGCCAAACCATGTTGCACAGATGGTACAGCCTATCTGTGTCTCTCGGATAGTGTCTTCTATTGGCTGCATTGTTAATTCTCTGGGTAGTATTCCTTGACGGCCTGGAGAAGTTGAGAGAGAAGGGCGGGCGGGGGGTGGGGGAGTTGTGGCCTGGAATAAATTTTCTTAAGAGCATCCTTTAAAAAAACGTATCCCTGTCTTTTATTTTATTTTAAATATCTAGTAGCCTGGAGTATATCTCCTCTCTTAGTGTGATTCCTCCAAAAAAAAACCCCCAAACATTCTGATATTCATGGACTCTAGGATTTCCCTTCTACCTTGACATCCTCATCACCATTTTCCTTTTATTTCCAAATGAAGAAATATGGTAATCTGTTGGCCTGTAATCCTGTGAGCACCCAGCAATCCAGAGGATCAGCTCTCAGCAATGAAATGACCTTGAGTGAACTTCAGAGAGATTAGCCAGAAGAAAGGATTAAACACATCCATGTAAAGTGCAGTGCTGAGAGTGGAATGGAAGGAGAGTGATGCTCGCACTGTCTTCTGGGATCCAATGGCCTCCTGGTGTAAGAAATGCGGGCAGCAAGACCCTAGATACTTACCTTACACCTCGGTGCGGATTACAGAGGCAGAGATGAGGGCTTACCATCATTTCCTAGGAAGTTGCATCAGGTTAGAATATATGGCAAAAAAAGGTACTGTGAGAGCAATAATGCCTTTCTTTTCTGTATGTTTTTTTATTCACCTTTTTCTCAGTGGCATAATGGTTGAACGAATTTTATATTAAAAAATTTTACTTCGAAATGCTGCCTCAAGTTTGTTAAGGAGTTTTAAAAAATAACTTTCTGAAAAAGACAATCAGCTATTAACATTATAGATGGTCATTTACTGAAAAATTCAAATAAAAAGAGATGACCAAATATTCTAAAAAAAATAAGGCTGTAAAATGGAATGTGTAAGTATGAACCTATTTTAAAAGCATATATATCTACTCCAGGCTACTAGCACATACATAGATATATATGGAGAGATATACTCCAGGCTACTAGCACATACATAGATATATATGGAGAGAGAGAGAGAGAGACACTATAATATGCCAATGAGGTAACTATTTAATTTTGAATGAAGGAATTATAAAGAATTCTACTTATTTTTGTTTAGTTGTACTTTTTATTTAAAAAAATATTTTTTTGTGAAATGAAAATAAGAATCCAGATTATGAAATTCACATTCCTGAAGAAAAATGTTAAGTCTGAAGAAAAATGTTAAATCTGAAATGCTAAGGCTTCATGTTAGACACATGAGCTGATAACAGACTGGTGATTTAAGAATAGAAAAAAGAAAAACACTTCCCTTCAGTGGGCTGAGTGAGAAGGAACAGCATTTCTAAGTCTGCCTTACTTGTATTTGGAAGTCAGTGTTCCAAAAATTGACTAAGAGCTGAAGCAACTACTTGTTAAGGCTTTTTCTTTTATGGATGGGCTTATTAATATACTCTCACTTTCTTTTTTTTCCTCTTTTTTTTTTTTTTAGCCTTGAAAATGTTAATAATACATTTTCCCCTTTGGATCACAGGCTAAGAACAGTGACTAAAGCAAATGTCTTTGTCTTATTATTCTTTATACTTGGAACCTATTTCTTCAAGAGAGGAAAATTGAATAGAGAAATGTGCTTTTAAGATAAATTCATCATTGTTGGAGTTATACTTTCTGGTTGAGAAATGATTCATGCTTATACTATGATTCTATACCATGTCCTTATACAGTATAATACATATACTATATTCTCAAAGGCAAGGGCTACAATGTAGTTGCTACTTAAGAAAGAACAACTTGTTTATCAAATCTTGCTTTCCATACTTAAAACACATAACTGCTCGCTTGTGCATGCATTCAAATCCTTACAGGGCTTGAATTCAGGTATAAATTATTGCTCTAATTTTCCTACAGTTAAATCGTAAGAGCATTACAGTTTTGTTAGTAGTGAGGAGAGGGAGTAATTTGAAAGAAGAATATGATGAATTTCTGAATCCTAAACTGACAGCATTACATATGCTATTTTCTTTTTTTCCCACTCTTAAAGGTTATGAAAGGTTCACCTACAGGCTTTTCCTGTCAGTCATTTTATTCTATCTGTGACTCAAGACAGCAATGAAAGTTTGAGTATCTTTATGCAAATTTTATGAGTGTCCGAATGGCCTTTCTGGCATTACGACAATCTTATGTTTATTTGGATGCTGTCAGTAGACTTCTTGGCATAATTCTAATTTCTTGGGATTAAAGGAATGAAACTCCAGAGATGACATGCTGATTGAAATATGTGTTACCCAAGACCCATATTTTATTTAATTGTTGGAGGTCAGGGAAAATCGGCACTTGAAGGTTTGCTTTTTATTGACTATCCTCCCCTTTTCTTCTTAAAAAACAAAACAACTGAACTCAGACACAGATATTATGAAGGTTACCAGAGGGAGAAGGAGTGGGGGGAGGATGAAAAAGGTAAAGGGGATCAAATATATAGTGACAGAGAGAGACTAGACTATAGGCGGTGAGCACACAATGCAATATACAGATGATGTATTATAGAATTATACACTTGAAACTTATATAATGTTATTAACCAATGTCACCCCAATAAATTTAATTTAAAAATAAATAAAATAAAAAAGAACAAAATGTATTTAAGATATTACTTTAAAATGAATGCTTGCCTATAAGTTAGGGTATTACCAACTACTGTAACCCTCAAATTTCAGTAGATTAATACACTCCAGTACACTGTCTCCAGTCAAAGGACCATTTTCCTCAGAGTATTGCAGAGACCTTGCCTGCTTCTATCTTGTGGGTCTGCCACCTTCTAGCTTCAGAGTTGTCACTTTGCAGCTTATAGGAGGGCAAAGAGACAATGGTGAAGATACACTTATTTCTTATGTACCCCAGTTCAGAAGTAACACATCATTTCTGCTCATCTCCCATTGGCATTTGCTAGTCACATGGCCATAACTGTTGATGGGGATGGGGGTGACTGGGAAATTGAGTCCCTGGTTAAAGAGTCATCTTCCAGTGATAATGCTACTGTATGAAAGAGGAACTGTGAATTTTTGGTGGGCTCTTCAAGAGGCTTAATCACATCTACAAAGACCCTTTTTTCCAAATAAGGTAATGTTCGCAGGTATTGGGCTTAGGAAATGGCCATATCTTTTTTGGGAGGAGGGGGGCACCATTCAGCCCATTATACATATTTCTTATTAATTTGTAAGTCTCTAGGGAAATAGCCTTTTTTCATCCAATGGGCTGTAAATATCCCAGTTGTCTTTTGAGTTTGTTCAAGGTATGTGTAAAGTAGATTTTAAATTAGTTGACTTTATTAGTCTTTTCTTATTGGGATTTCTATCATATTTTGAAAGGCTGTTATAATTACAGTATTATAATTTTATGTATTAAATGTTCTCCCATATTTTCTTCTGGCATTTTTGTGTTTATATTATTTAATCTGGCTGGAGATTGTTTTTGATTCAAAAAGTGAAATATGGGCACAACTTAAACATTTTGACAATAATAAAATACCTTTACATAGCACCTACCATATACCAGAAATTTTGTTTTCTAGCTATATTACTCAGTTCTTACAACATCCATATCAAGAGGATATATTATAATTTCCCCCATACTCAGAGCAGGAAATTAAGGCACAGGGAAGTTAAGCAATTTGCTTGAGGTCGCTCTTCTGTAAGTGGCAGAGCCAGGATTTGAACCTACACATTGTGGCACCAGAGGTCATGCTCTTAATCACTGCACTTGATATCCTGGTATGGCCAGCAGATTGACCCAACACTATTTCTTGAGTAATCTCCCTCTACCCCCATTTGAAATGCCACTTTTATCGTGTACTACATTCCAATTTATATTTTGGTCTAATTCTAATCTCTGTTCTGCTCCTGAGTCCTTCCAAGCTCATGACAAGTTCTATCAAATTTACTTCATAGTGAAAGAGGTAACATGACATCAGTGGGGAATTTATGAGCAGAATTTCAATGCAAATCACCAATACATGGCAATAACATGGGTGTTTGAGAAAGATCTATTGCGATATGTTTGGGATCATAGCTCAAAGGACTGAATGGTAAACTTAATTGAATTCTATTTGAATTAAATCTATTATATCCAAACTGCTTCCACATGTTATTTTAAATTAATCATATTAATTAAATTAAATATATAGCACAGCATGCATTTATTAAATGGTAATATTAATTCTCACAACAACCCTCTAAAGAGATATTATTATTATCATTCCCATTTTACAGAGGGAGAACCTGAAGATGCAGGTGCTGGTCAGTGGCAGAGCTGGGATGCAAGTCTAGTTCTTTTCATTCTGCTTCCATAGTACCTGAATGAATCAATTAATTGAAAGAGGAAAGAAGGAATGTTTGGCTATAGCCTCCAGGGCTTTTTCTAAAACAAAAGTAAAATTGTTTATCCATCGTATTGCTAAAATGTATAAAATCCTACCATTTTGATTCCTTTGTGTTGATATCTTTTTCTCTTAGGTGCTTTAGAAAGAAATGAAAATGTAGAAACTCTTGGAAGAAGGCCATGTTCAGTGATCATTAGTCATATCGAGTCTTTTCATCTCCTCATGTTATACCATATTACATTGTCTTGCCTGAGACATTGCTTCCAGATGATAGATTTGACTAAATCCAGGGCTGGGAGTAGGCTAAGAATAAGAGGCTGTAAGCATTAAGGGGCCCACACTGAGTATCGGAGTAGGGCTTGAAGTACGCTGGAAGGAGAGGTAAGCAGGAGCTCAAGCCAGGGATGGCTTGTTTCCCAGGGTGCTGACTTCAAAAACAACATGGAAAGAGGTTTTAGGCCAAAAATTACACCTTGTAGGCCTGTTTCAAGAATACGTTGAATATGCATAGATGATTATTTTTATTGAATTTGCCCTGAGCTGCATTTTCATAAGCAACAGGAAAGGACCAAGAGTAGTCTAAGGCCTTGGAATTAATGTGTGCTTGCTTCTCTGTTGCATCAGTAGCATCGGAGAGCATGTTAGAAATGCCCCGCCCCACGCCCACTGAATCATAATCTGCATTTTAAAACCTAGGTGATTTAAATATCCATTATAATTTGAGGAGCACTGCTCTGGGGGAGTGTTGATTAAAATGCTGGTTGGGGCACTTTTGAAATCTAGTTCTAAAACGTGAGAGCTTTATGGCAAGGAGGGGTTAGGAATTTTCAGAGATTTTCTTAATTTCCTCCAGGGCCTTGATTGCTTTTTATCAGAATACCCCAGGCACCAGAACTCATTTCACCTCTCCTGGAGTTCTGAAGGGCTACAGGAGAATGTCATCTCCAGCTTTGTTGCTAAGGAAACTCTCTGCAAAGAAACTTCCACCTCTGCAGTAGTGCTTGTCTCATACAGGGATACAATGTGAAATGTCAGAGCAGAAATTAAGAAGCTTTAAAAAGTATATATCAACATTGTCTATAATGGACAAAAAGAGAGAAAAGAGATTTGGATATGTATTCAAAACCAGAAATGCTTATGCCTAGTTAATATTTAATCAGTTCTCAAAGCAATTTTAAGTAGGCCTTTGCAGAGCCTGGGTCAGGAGTACAAATGGAGGCCCACATGCCACAGTTAAATAAAATATTCTACCTTGACAAACATACTCTCATAAGAACAAAATTAAAATATGTAAAACTATAGTTTTTATATGACTAAAAATCAGAAAATAGCAAAGATGACTAAATTAAATTACTGCTTGTGTCTGACTGTTGTGTTAATTAGCTAGTGAAATGGATGAGTAATAAAGATATCCTTAATCCACATATCATTAATTAACCCATAAAATATTTTTTTCTTGTCTGCATCTCAGGAAAAGCAAATTGTTATAATTGAGATTTTCACATAATTTGAGCTCTTGGGAGCAGTGATCTGAAGTAAATGTGATTGTGTTCAAGGAGTTCAAAATTTGAATGTTTGCATAATGAATTGGAAGAGAAAAAAGTAAGAACACTGACGCTTAGTAGTACTGGACATGATATTGTATCTGGACATGGTCATTATATAAGAATCTACAGCATTTGTGCCATGTGAGAGGAAGGATTTGACAAGTTAATTAATTTGTTTTTTCTTTTAACTAAGCACTTCCACTGCTTGAATCTTCACCGCTCAAATCCTCCCAGGACTCAGAAGCAGTGTTTGTCCCTGATACCACCAGTGGCACAGCCCGTAAACCATCCTAGCATTTGGATACAGTCACCTTTCCTTTTGAGGACATAGACCAAGAGATGTCAAGAAGTATTTCCCTGGGGACTCAGTGGTGTTAAGAGAGTGGATGTTTAGAACTATAGTGTGCCTTGCTAGCACTGAGGCCTGGATCATGACTGATAGAGGCACTCATGTGGTCTTTAACTCAAAAATTTATGGGAAGGAGGGTTGTGATATGTGGAGTTCTCACAAGTGTGGAGTTAGGGGCAAAGGTCACAAGAAAACTTCATGGGGTGATGGAAATGTTCCATATTTTGATTTGTTAGATGGTTATATCAGTGTATATAGTTGTCGAAATTCATCAAACTGTACACATAATATTTGTGTATTGAACTGCATGTAAATTGTACATCAATAAAGTCCTGTTAGCATAAAAAAATAAAGGCTACCAGAGCATACTTTTCTCTATGTAAGTTATAGGGTGTAACCACAGTATGAGCCCATCACTCTAATGTAACTATTTCATGTGTTCTTTTTTCATATGCCTGCACACATATGCACAAATACACCACATGCTTTCTTCTTTCTTTTTTTACCTGGCCACGATCATACCATACATAAGATTTTTATGTCCTTGATATTATATCTTAAATCTTTCTCTGTAGACATAGTCTTCATAATTATGCAGATGGTCCTTGACTAATGATGGTTTGATTTAATGGTTCTTTGATTTTAAGATAGTCATTTTATGAAGCCAGCATTACTCTGATACCAAAATTAGATAAAGACATTACAAAAAAAGAAAATTACAGGCCAATATCCTTGATGAACATAGATGCAAAAGTTTTCAACAAAATATTAGCAAACCAGATTCAACAACACATTAAAAAGATTATAAACCATGACCAAGTGGGATTCATCCCAGGGATGCAAGGATGGTTCGTCATCTGTAAATCAATTAATGCACTATATCACATTAACAAAATAAAGGATAAAAATCATATGATCATCTCAATAGGTGCAGAAAAAGCATTTCAAAAAATTCAACATCCTTTTATGATAAAATTCTCAACAAAGTGGATATAGAAGAAACATATATCAACATAATAAAGGCCATATGTGACAAACCCACTGATAATGTCATACTCAATAGTGAAAAGCTGAAAGCCTTTCCTCTAAGATCAGGAGCAAGACAAGGATGTCCAAATCACCACTTCTATTCAAATCCTAGCCACAGTAATTAGACAAGACAAAGAAATAAAAGGCATCCAAACTGGAAAGTAAGTAATACAACTGATTATTTGCAGATGACATGATACTCTATATAGAAAACCTTAAAGGTGGAGGGGAGGGAAAAAAAAAAAGAAAGCCTTAAAGACACCACCAAAATCTACTAGAACTAATAAATGACTTCAGTAATGTTGCAGGATACAGAATCAATAAACAGAAACCTGTTGCATTTCTATACACCAATAATGAAGAAATAAAGAAAACAATCCCATTTATAGTTGCATCAAAAAAGTATAAAATACCTATGAATAAATTTAATCAAAGATGTGAAAGACCTGTGCTCTGAAAACTATAAGACATTGAAGAATATATAAATAAGGTATATGGAAGCATATATATCGTTTATGGTTTGGAAGGATTAATATTATTAAAATGTCCTTACTGCCTAAAGTAATAGGCAGATTCAGTGCAATCCTTATTAAAATACCAAAGACGCTTTTCTCAGAACTAGAACAACTAATCCTAAAATGTATATAGAACCACAAAAGACCCTGAATAGCTAAAGAATTCTTGAGAAAGAACAAAGTGAGAGATAGCACACTCCCAGATTTCAAACTCTACTTCAAAGCTACAGTAATCAAAACAGTAAGATACAGATATAAAAACAGACATATAGATCCATGGAACAGAATAAAGAGCCCAGAAATAAACCCATGCCTATATAGTCAGTTTATCTATGACAAAATAGGCAAGAATATACAATAGGGTTAAGACAGCCTCTTTAGTAAGTGGCGTTGGCAGACTGGACAGATACATGTAAAAAATGAATTTGGACTAGTTTCTTATACCATACACAAAAATAAACTCAACATGGATTAAAGACTTAAATGTTAGACCCGAAACCATAAAACTCCTAGAAGAAAACATAGGCAGTAAACTCTTTGACATCACTCTTAGCAATATCTTTTTTGATTTATCTCCTCGAGCAAGGGAAACAAAAGAAAAAAATAAACAAACAGGACTACATCAAACTAAAAAGTTTGCACAGCATGGGAAACCATCAACAAAATGAAATGACAACTTACTGAATAGAAGAAGATATTTGTAAATTATACATCCAATAAAGGGTTAGTATCCAAAATATATAAAGAACTCATACTACTTAACACCAAAAAAACAAAGACTTGCAGGCATGACACAGGTAGGTGGTAATATGTCTCAAAAGCCTGAGCCCAGAGCTATCTTCACACACCAGGCTAGCAGTTTGCCTCTAGCCACTGGTCTTTTGGTGGTTTATCTGTTAGGAGTCACAGTGAGATATCCCTTCTCACCTGTTAGAATGGCTATTAACAAAAAGATCAAGAAATAACAAATGTTGGCAAGGATGTGGAGAAAAGGGAACCCTTGTGTACTGTTGATGGGATTGTAAATTGGTGCAGCCACTATGGAAAACAGTATGGAGATTCCTCAAAAATTAAAAATACAGCTGCCATATTATCTAGCAATTCCACCTCTTGGTGTTTATCAGAAGAAAATAAAAACACTAATTTGAAAAGATATATACACCCCCATGTTCATTGCAGCCAAGATATGGAAGCAGCCTAGATGTCCATCAACAGATGAATGGATAAATAAAATGTGGTATACACATATACAATAGAATATTATTCAGCAATAAAAAAGAATGAAATCTTGCCATTTGTGACAACATAGATGGACCTAGAGGGTATCATGTGAAGTCAGACGAAGAAAGACATATGTATGAACTCACTTATATGTGGAATCTACAAAAAACAAATGAATAAACAAAACAAAACAAAAACGGACTCATAAGTATAGAGAACAAGCTGATGGTTGCCAAACCGGGGTGGGGATGGGCTTAAGGAGAAAAATGAGATGGGTATGTATAGCATAGGGAATAGAGTCAATAATATTGCAGTAACCTTGTACAATGACAGATGGTTACTAGACAGCATAATGATCATTTATTAGGTATATTAATGTTGAATAACTATGTTGTATACCTGAAACTAATATCATAGTGTGTATTAACTATATTTTAATAAAACAAAATAAAATTTAAAAAATGAGATGACGCAAGGGATGGTTGGCTTACTCACTTCTGTTGTCCCTTTCACATCTTACATCTTTAATTTAAAATGTTTAATTTAAAGCACACCTCAAATATTGAGGCACAGTAACGATAAATTACATCTTATAATCTCTGTTTTTCTCTGGAGTCATTGTCTCTTAAATGTACTCCCTCAGGCATGAAAAAATAATAATCCAGCTCTGTTTTTGAATATGCCGCTTTCCCAGACCACTGGGAGATTGTATTATGAAAAACTCTTCAGTTTTATAACTATTTTTTCTGCTTAAATTCTCTATGTTGTTATCCAATTGTAATTTACATATTATTATGGAAAATTTGAAATATATGTAAAAGAATTGTATAATGAACTCTAATGGACCCATCGACCAGCTTCAACTATTATCCACATTTTCTCAATCTGGTTTCATCTCCCCTTCTCCCTGTACATTTTTGGCAGGGAGGACTGCTGGAATCTTTTTAAACAGATCTCATACTTCTTAAAATTTTACTGTTAAATACTTTGTGTATCTCAGAGAAAAGGCCTTCCCTTTTTATAAAGTATAACAACAGTACCATCATTGCACCCATAAAATTAATAGCAATGCGGGAGTTCTTTGAATTTTTAGGAGCTCCAGCCTGAGTTTACTCCCTTTCTTCCAGGGGAGGAAAAAAAAAGGTAGAATCACCAAGAAGGGTTTTAAGGGTTAAGTTGACACTTGTCCAATCCTTTATACAACTTTCAGAAAATAAATATGGGAAAGACCTGTCCAGAAAAATGGATATAACCAGCATTTACTAAGCACCTACTGTGTACATCTCCATATGCATCATCTCTTTTAACCTTCTCACCAAAGCTGAGAAGCTTAGCAAATACAACCTCTGATTGGTCTACATTAGAGTATCATGACATTATCCTGACTTCATGCTGAATTAATAGGCAGTTCCTACTTAGCGTCAGTGTACAGACTTGTTGATCTGTGCCTTAATCTACCAGATGTTTAACTATAGAAATAATAACCAGTTCATTCTTTGAGATTCCCTGAGTGAATGAGGATAATAGTATCTTAGGCAGAGAGAGCATGAAAATGTCTTTCTCTTCCCAGCCCAGGCTAAGGCATTCCACTTAGTCTTCCCCTCTCTCCAATCCCCCTTCCCTGTATGGGTAGAGTGCAAATCATAGGGCTTATAAATCACTTGTTAGGGTCAGAGGACATTTGTAGATTTGTGCTTGAAAGATTTGAATTTTTGCCTTGGATACCTATAACCATTTATTTAGTAAGTGGCATCTTTAAATAGCAAAATAAAGAATTGCCTCCTTAAACATACTTGGCAGTGGGAAGAGGCCCCTTAAAGTATTCTGGAGGAAAAAAAAATAGGTGAATAAGGAGGGAGACAAAAGGAAGGAAGTGAGAGAGAGAGGGAAACAAAAATCAAAGAACCTTCATAAATCCAGATTGATTTTATGATCCAGCTTGAGATGAACTTATGTGGTAACTTACGTAGTTTGTGTTTTAAATGTCCCGCAGACCCAAAAGTGTAAGCAGAAACCTTAATACCTGCCTTGGCAATGAGACCGTCCCAGACGGTTTACTGTGAAGCTATAGAAACTTAAACTTTAGGGGCCTCTCCTTGCATTAACCCCACCCAAAAGCTTGGTAGAAGTTCTAGAAATGTGTCCCTGTTCTCATGTATATAAGCTTCAAACCACTGAAAATCCAGATCCATGCATGTATCTCAGGAATAGAGTTCTCAAGAGAGTAATGTGTCTATAACCATATCTTGATAAGTCGCACATTTTCCTAATAGTAGAGCTTTCCTTTCTTCCTTTCAATTTTTCTTTGTAATTTGCAAGGTTCTAACCTAATTTGTATTTCATTTGCACAGATGAAATTATGCAGCAGGAAATCAGGCCCTTGTTGGCAGTGGATATAATTGAACAACTTCACAGGCAATTTGCCATTCTTTCAGGTAAGGGGCGAATTCATTTGCATTTCTAGATTTTGTTGTGGGGTCCAGCTGGGAGAGCCCAGCCTCCTGAATCTTGGTGAACATTATACTCAAGACTCAGTCACCCCTTAAGCCTCACCTAGGACTAAAATGAACTGGGGACTATTCAGCTGAAAGGGGGTGGGATCTCATAAATGGCATTCTGTTTGCTGTTGGGTGCAAATTGTTGTTTCTCAAAGGAGTACATTTCTTCAAGGTTATGAAAGAACAGAGCCGAAAAAATTTTTAGGAAGAAAAAATAAATAACTAGTGACATCAGCTGACACCATGATGTTCTTCTAATGTTCTTGTTAGCTGTTCTTCTAAGATCCAACCTTTAGAGAGTCTTGATTTTAAGGGTAAATGAACATTGCTGAGGTTATTTGTTCTCTGAGAGATTTGTCTTTTATTCTTCCTTTTTAAGGACCTAATTATAACGACATTGTTTTGCATTAGGCATTTGATTGGGAATAAAGAGAGGCTAATACTAATAAAATGCTAGAAATTTTCTGAGCCTGGGCACAACCTTGAAAAGTTGTCATTACTAGACTACTATTATTCATTTAGCGAAGGGTGACATGACTTTAATTACTGAAACTGGAGGTATGTACCAAACCCTAAATTATAGTTAGCTTAAGCTTGGAAGCATGGGATAGTGAGATTAGATGTTTTTAGCACACATCACAGAGGAATAAGGTGACAAGTCACTCTGTATCTTTTATATCTCTTCTGAAAAATGCAACAAAGCCATCTTAGATACATCACAGAGAGAATATGTAGTTGGTGTGGATTATTTTACTCTACGACATGAGATGTAAAAAAAGTCACATTTCCTTTTTTTTTCTTATTTAATTTGCTCTAAACTCCTTATTCTACTGAGTTTAAGGGAAATTTAATCTCTGTTATTTGGATACCTCTCCCATCCCAGAGTTGTGTCCTAAGTGGTGACATCTTACATGATCCAGAATATCTGAGAAATTCTCTGGAATTCACCACATTAGTCATTGCTCGTATAGTCACTGAAAGCTCTGTAAGTACGAAGTCCCCAGTTTTCTTATTTCTGCCTGCATTGCCAGTGCTTGGAACGGAGCCCGAAACGTAATAGGTGCTGAGTTTTAAATTGCTCAGGTCCTCCTGGTCTGTCCTGTGAGGCCAGTGGTGCCTTGCTCCCTGAATCCTCCGTCTAGACACCACAGCGTTGGCTCTGGCAGGAGCGTCCCACCAACCTCTTAAAGGTGCAGTCTCAGAGCTTCTCACAGCAAACCTATGATTGTCCAAAATGAAAAGCAGGATGGGGACTCTCTCTGGGTTTCTGGCAACTGCTGCTGTGGCCCTGCACCATGGAAGGCCCTAAGGCCGACATGTACCATGTCTGGAATGGATGATGGGTTGGGGCAAGGTGGATTCCTACAGCTTTATACCAAAACTCTAATGCCTCGGTATATTAGTATATAATTACACAATGAGTATATAATGAATATATAATTTATCTCTTTGTTGGAGTTCTCTACATTTCCCAAAAGTTTATCGAGCATCTTTATAACCACTGTCTTGAACTCTGCATCTGTTAGATTACTTGACTCCATTATATCTGGATCTCTGTTTTGTTCTGTCACATGGTTTCTGCTTCTTTGTCTTCCCATTTTGGCTGCCTTTCCGTGTCTGTTTCTATGTAATAAGCAAAGCTCCTAAGTCTCCCAGTCTTATTAGTGTGGATTTGTGAAGTAGGTGTCCAGTGGCACAGTCCTGAGAGGGGTTCAGCTGCAGGCCAAATTTAGCCCAAGCCTCTACCCCTCTGGGGCCACCTGTCAAGATTCAGCAAGTAATCCACAGATGTTATGCTTATAGTTGCCTCAAAAGGCCACACCAGAAACTGAGGCCAGCTGGCTCCAGTGTGAGTCTAGGCACTGCTCAGCAAGGAGCACCTGACTCACTGAGAATATACCTGGATGTGGCTTGGGTGGGGCCACAAGTTGGGGGAGGCAGAGTTTCAGAGAATCATCTGGGCGGAGCGACCTCTGTGACCCGGTTTGATGACGTCACAGCTATGGCAGGGCTGTGTCTGGCGCACTGGTAGTGGGGAGGGCTCAACAGGGAACAATGGATTCCGCCGGCACTTCTGTACCGATCGAGTCTCGCTTAGGCCCTCACTCCGACAATATCTCCCTGTAAGTCCCTGGTGCCCTCTACATGCAGCCGAACAGGCACTGGTGCTCAGAGCGAGCAGGTCCGTCACTGCCAAAATCCACTCGCAGACATGCCCCTTTAAGAGGCTTCTGCTGCTGCCGCTGCCGCTGCCACTGCTGAAGCCTCTGTCTCACTCAGCCGCTCAGGACCGGGCAGCCCTGTGTCCTACCTCCATCTTACCTTCTGCTGTTACAGAGTGATTTCTTGGATTTCTGCATAGTTGTATGGCTTATTCATCTAGATCCCAGGTGATTTTTCCTTGCTGCTGCTCCTTGTTTCCTTCACAACTTTGATTTGGTCACCAGAGGGATGAACAGAGCCTCTATCATCTATGCCATTTTTTTTCTCCTCCTCTCTTTCTTTATATTTTAATAGTCATTCTCCTCTTTTGAATCATAGTCTGGATGCCTCTCCCCCATCCCTGCCTTTAATCCTCTTAGAAATAATTAATAATGAAGGCATAGAATACTCTTAGTCTTGTAGAGTCCCTAACATTTCGCCCATATGCAAGTGGAGCCCAGGGTTGGCAGTGGTGGCGTTCCCTAAGGCAAGTGGGGAGTTCTCACCAAGGAAGTGAGCGGAGTCAAAACACATATCTCAATCAGAGATGGAGATAGTAACAAGGCACCTGGGAAATAAAAACCAATGCAAGGAGGTCTAGAGCAGTGCTATTTAATAGAAATATAAAGTGACCCATATATGCACTGACCCATATATGCACTTTTAAATTTTGTAGTAACCATATTAAAAACGCAGAAAGGAACACATGAAGTTAATTTTAATAATATGTTTTATTTAACCCACTATATCTAAAATATTATTCAACCTGTCATCAATATTCAAAATTATTGATGAGATACTTTACATTTTTTTTTGTACTACGTTTTGGAAATCTAGTTTGTATTTTACACTTACAGCACATCTCAATTTGGACTGGTCACATTTCAAATGCTCAACAGCCACATGTGTCTCGTGGCTATTGTGTTGGGCAGTGCAGGCTGCAGAAATGGTTCTCAATGGACCAAATGCCTCCTCGATATATCAAATGATTCGTATTGCCCTTCACCATCCTGAAATAAAATTTATAGATATTGTAACCTGTAACAAATAGACTTTGAAGTGTATAGTGACTCAAACAAACACAATAGAAATTTAGATCTTACTCTTGGATCAGTCCAGCACGGATGTTTCTGGTCAGCAGATGACTCTTCTTCATGTGAAGGTTTACTAATAGAGGGTCCTTTCACTTCATGGCTCTTATTACTTATTATCCATTTTGTGGCCTTCTCATTATCTGCATCCAGAAGGCAGACAAGGAAATAGAATATGCTTCTTCTTTAAAGCCTCAGTTCAGCAACAGCACAGATTACATTCCATTGACTTAAACTTGGCTTGGTTATATGGATGCACTTAACAGCAAGGGAAGCTGAGAAATGTAGTTAGCTGTGTGTCCACAGAGGGTGAACATTCACCCCCATACTTACTCATATACTTAAAAAAATTTTTTAATAAAATGTAAAGGAGAACTGTAATGTAAAGGAGAAATAAAAGGAAAGTAAGCATAATGAAATAATATGTATTTCAATATGTATTTCTAGCTACACCAGAAAAAAGAATGAAATCGTCAGGTGCTTCCCCATGTGTGTGACAGGTGCAAATGTGAGGGTGGTGTTGTGAGTTATCAGACACCCTGAGTGGCCTTACCGTAGAGATTTTCCAAAATAGTAAGCAATTGTTGATAAAGTTCTGAACAAAGGAAAGTATTATCTTCCCTTAGTTTATAGGGTACTTGTGTTCCTGGAAAATTCAGTATCTATTAAAACTGTTTAAAAATACTTTATGATTTATGACAACATGGGTGGACCCTGGGGGCATTATGCTAGGTGAAATAAGTCGGAGAAAAACACTTTATGATATCTCATAGGTGAACTCTAAAAAAAAGAGAGAGCTCATAGAAACAGATTTGATGGTTGCCAGAAGTGGGGGTGGAGGTGGGAGAAATGGGTGACGGTGATCAAAAGGTACAAACTTTCAGTTATAAGGTAAGTAAGTTCTAGGGATGTAATGTACAGCATGGTGACTGTAGTTAATACTGTATTTTATATTTGAAAATTGCTAAGAGAATAAATCTTAAAAGTTCTCACCACAAGAAAAAAAGTTTGTAACTGTATGAGGTAATGCATGTTAACTGAAAATTGTGGTGATTGTTTCACAATATATATACATATATCAAATTATGGTGTTGTACACCTAAAGCTAATACAATGTCATATATCAATTATATCTCAATAAACCTGGAAAAATATTTTAAAATCTTCGTGATTATGTGTAAAACAGAGTTAGAGTCTAGAATCAGATCAAAATAGATGGATTTTTCACTTATATTGCATTTCTGGTAGGATATATGAAAATCACATAGGATGTATGACAATTCTTGATTATATAGGACAGATTGTTTACTATCCCAGTCCCTGAGATTTCCAAAGTGTCTGCCGGGGTGTGTGGCTGGCATTTATCCAGCTAAAATCAGTTCTTTTGGGGAAAGAGAAAAGGAAAATAGATACTAGAAGGCAAATGGCTGTAACTGCCTCATTCTCTTTCCTGTTGTTGGTCTTCACCATCTTCCTATAGGATTTCCCAGCATTCCAAATTCTCTATCTGATGAATTCTTCATGTCATTTAATGAACAGATAAAAATTATACTAGGAGGAATGAAGTTTATTTAGGTAATCATTTTACTTAGTTCCAGTAGTTTGGTTTTATCTTCCTTGAATGAGGCTTCTTTGGCCCTTTCTTCCTTTTGCATTTCCATGTTTCTTCACAAGGTGGCACTGAATATCTTGTGGGTTGGCAACGTCTGTCCCGAGGCTCAGTTTTGTTTCTTTGGTGCTTCCGCCTCTTAAGACTAATGTTCAACAGCAGGTGGTGTCCCAAATTAGCCTTGGGGCAGGGAAGGGTAGGGCCTCTCTAGTGTTGAGTATGAATATTAACCAAGATACAAGAAAACTCCACCTACCTTTCTCCATTTAGGTGTGACTAGCTTTAATATATAATTAACAATAAAAGGTAAAATCATTAAATCGTGTAATCATATCATAACGAATATTTCAGGGTGTTTTGGTTCCTTGAAATGTTTTAGCTATTCTCTTGGCAAATATTGGTGATGCAACTAATACAGTGTTTTAATGCATCTAAATTTAGTCTTACTAGAGATGCAGATTCTCTTAATTTGGGTTTCTCTGGAATTTCCTTACGGTTGTGAAACTGCAAAGAGGAAGAATATTAGGTAAAAGCTGAATGTGTCTGATCTAAATGGTTTCAGTCAACATAAAGAGGTAGCTCAGTCTCCTTGTCAAAGCTTGGTATTTTTTTTAAACTTTCAGCATACAGGATTAGTAAAGAGAAACTTCCTGGAGAATGACTAGTCATCCGGACAAATCTCACAGTTTCATACCTTCCTGACTGGTCTTTGAGAACCAAATATTTGCATTAACAATACTCACAAAAGACTTACCAAAATGCTGACTTACTCTTTACATGTACAAATAGTCATGTTTGTTCAATAGCACATTCTTTCCCTTGAAACAAATTTATATGGAAAGTTAGAATGTGAGCAGAAGATCTTATCAGACATGCACTAAGAATGACAGAATGGGTTGGATGATCTTGATGGTGATGTCATCAGATAGACTGCCTGCCTTTGCTTCTCTTTTCTGTAATTTCTTCATAGATCCCACACCCATATTTATCACACAGTCCTTACTAACCACACCCTACACTGATACCTCTTTTGTTAGATAAGTGAAATACATGCAATCATTTGTAGTAATTGGCTTTACTTGGTAGTCATCATTCCTCTTAGCATGGTTCTCCTCCACAGGCATCACCTGGAAGGTGCTTGCAGCGTATCAGTTCATATACCATTGTCTAGGGCATCAGTTCTCGGTGCCTCAGTACCTCAGTAATTTTTTCATAGCCCTTCTTGGCCAGAATCAATACCTAATGGTTAAAACATCTTAATAAATCTATAAATCCTAACAACTGAATAGCCATTTGAAAAAATAAATACACATAAGTTGAAAGAAAAACTAATATTCAAATCTCACTCTTTTTTAAAAAAGTTTGTTTGTTTGTTTATTATGATGACATTGGTTAACGAAATCCAGTAAGTTTCAAGTGTACAATTCAACAGTAAGTCATATATATTTTGCGTTGTATGTTCACCGCCCATAGTTAGATTTCTTTCTGTCATCACATATTTGACCCCTTCTACCCCGTCTACCTCCCCCTTACCCACTACCCTCTGGTAACCACTAGTCTGTTGTCCATGTCCATGAGTCTCTGTTTGTTTTTCCTGTTTGTTTGTTGCTTTTAGGTTTATATCCAACATATAAGTGACATCATATGGTTTTCAACTTTTTCTGTTTGGCTGATTTCGCTTAGCATGATTATCTCAGGGTACATCCATGTTGTCGCAGATGGCAGTTTTTCATCTCTTCATCATCTATTGTAGGATGCACTTCGGTTAAATTTCACTCTTAGATAACTACAATTATCACAAACCTTAGAATCAGACTAGATGTCACCAACCTCATTTCCTGTTCTACACTGATTTTCATACTACCCTTGCTTTTATTTGAGCAGCCACCAAAAACCCACCTTTACAAAGACACAATGCTATTCTAAAGAATATAGTGCATTAATGCTGAAAGTGTGAACTACCTCAAGCTAGTCGCATGCATGGTGTCTAACAGATGCCAACTATTGCTGTTTTCCTCAAAAATTTAAAATATTCAAGATGCTTCTGTGAGTTCACTGTGGTTTTCTGAGTAGCTGACACACAGTTTGGGAACTGTGGGGATAGAACTTAGTCATGTGGCTACATCTAACAAGGAGGTTGGGAAATAGAATCGATTTAATTTAATCTGGTGGTCTCTGTTCCAATGAATTAAATATTTAAATATTAATTTTACATTTTTACTCACTGGAATGTCTTATATTTCTGCATATAAGTTATTGAAGGGCAGCTGATTATGCCTCTTTATAATAATAATAACTATCACCATTTATTGAGCACATAATATGTAATAAGCACTCTGCTAAGGTGCTTTTCATATGTTCTCACTTAATCCTCACAATACCTTTTGAGGTAGTTACAAGCAGTATTAACATATATATTATTCATGTATATTATACATATAAATATATAAACTCGTATGTAAGTTAAGTATCTTGCCTAAAATCACATAGAAATTAAGTGGCAAAGCAGGATTTGAACCAGGTTGTCTGATTTTAGAGCTAACTTTCTTAATCACCATGCTATTTTTAGCTTTGATATTTACTGACTACAAAAATGAAGAGAAATAATATATATTTGTTTTGGCATTATTTCCTATACTACCTACGCTAAAATAATTAAATCAACATTACCTTTTATACAATAACTATCTTCAAAGGATTAAAAAATTGAATTCTCACATCACTCAGCAAATATGAAGGAGGAGAGAGACTTGATTAAAAATGGTTCAGTGTCAACCTTTCCACATTCTACTGTAAAATAATATAGATTGAAAAGGGGGAGGCCAATGCACATCTCCCAACTTGATATTAGTCAGACTCCTTTACCTGCAGAGGTGTGACATGAAAACATTTTGCTATTATCTTGACTACCCATTTTTCTTGCAGGAGGTCGAGGGAAAGATGGTGCCCCCATCATCACTTTTCCAGAGTTTGTGGGATTCAAACACATCCCAGATGAAGACTTCCTGAATGTCATGACCTACCTGACTAGTGTTCCCAGGTGAGTTGAACACAGCATTCTGCTACCTTCCTTGTCACTTTATTAATGGCTTTATTCCGCATTTCCCATGTGGCAGGGCTGAATTAAGATGTAACTTTCCATAGGCACAGCTCTCACTGGTATATAACTTGGTCAATTTCTCTTATCCATTAGTCACAGACGAGTGATGTGTAATGAGACTAGAAAACAAAGATACATGAACATCAGTTCTGTCTCTGTGGTGCTTGTAAGAGTTACTTAATAAACATTGTTGAGTGAATGAAAAATTGAACAGCCAAAGCTGTCTTTGTACCTTTAGGTTCATTGTTCTAGATTAAGGTGATTCTGACTTCCTGGGGCCTGTCTTCTGGGACACATGGCTACTGCTCAAGGAGCTTAAGCCATGTTAGGAATTATTTATCTCCCCTAAATAAGGAATTTAGGGACAGATTTTGTAATTGACATTGTTGGATGGAGAAACTAAGGCACAGAGCAAGGAAACTGAAAGGCTAGAATGAAAAATGTGCTTGTAGCGGAGACCAAAAAAAAAATGACAGAGATGCTTTCAGGCATCCATTACTTCCACTCTCTGCAGCATGGGTCTCACATCTTCATGCCATTTAAGTTAAGAAATAGCCAGGTCTCCAAAGATTGGAGTGCAAGGCAGAATTCATATTGGTGACAGTCATTTCACAGAGATAGAGCTGGGAGTGAGGTCCAAACCCGATTCTTTTTTAAAAGATTTATTTTCAATTATGGTTGATATTCAATATTATTATATTAGTTTCAGGTATACAGCATAGTGGTTAGACATTTATATAATTTACAAAGTGATCCCCCACAATTAATCTAGTACCTACCCGGCACTATACATAGTTATTACAATATTATTGCATATATTCCCTATGCTGTACTTTATATCCCCTTGAGTATTTTGTAACTACTAATTTGTACTTCTTGATTCCTTCACCTTTATTACTCAGCCTCCCAACCTCCCTTCCATCTGGCAATCACCAGTTTGTTCTCTGTATCTATGAGTCTGTTTCTGTTTTGTTTGTTTGTTTATTTTGTTCTTTAGATTCCACATATAAATGATATTTATCTTTCTCTGATTTATCTGGACCTTCTAGGTCCAGCTATGTTTTTGTAAATGGGAAGGTTTAATTCTTTTTAATGGCCAAGTAATATTCCGTTGTATATATGTACCACCTATATTGTAGATAATATTACAGTGAACATAGGGAGCATATATCTTTCTGAATTAGTGTTAGGGAGCTTTTTGGATAACTACCCAGAAGTGGAATTGCTAGGTCATAAAGTAGTTTTATTTTTAATTTTTTGAGGGGTCTCCAAACTGTTTTCCATGGTGGCCGTACTAATGTGCAGTCTCACAAACAGTGCATGAGGATTCCCTTTTCTCCACATCCTTGCCAACACTTGTTGTTCATTGATTTATTGAAGATGGCCATTCTGACAGATGTGAGGTGATAGCTCATTGTGGTTTTAATTTGCATTTCTCTGATGCTTATGCTGAGTATCTTTTCATATATTGTTTGGCCATCTATATGTCCTATTGGGAGAAATGTCTATTCAGGTCCTCTGACCCTTTGTGTGTGTGTGTGTGTGTGTGTGTACATGTGTTTATAATCTAGTAAATATCTGCATTTGATGGATGTAAAATTTGCTAATACTCTATAACTCTTTACTGAAAAATTATAAATCTCTTGGTTCATAAGGAAGTTATTTATAAATAAATAGTTTTGTTTACTATGGAGAAATAAATAACTTCTTTCCAATAAATCAGGGATTTTTTTAGCCAGTACATTACTACACATGAAACCAGAACCTAAACTATTTCTGAAGTAACAACAAGTTAATGTTAACTATCTTAATGTTGTATTCCTGGTTATGATGTATATCATGTTAACAGTATAGTATGAAGCAGGAACCCACATGATTTGATATCTATATTATTACCAATCTAGATATTGACTGAGGTTAGCTATGCCTTGTCTTATTAGATATCACAGGTTAAGGAAGTTCTGCTTGTAGATAACACAGATCTTAAGGTGAAAAAGATCTTTAAGAAAACAGAAGGTATAAATACAACAAATTTGGTCATTGAAACAATTTCTATTGTTTCTTCTCTGAATGGAATTTTTAAGAATTATTGTACCAACTGAACCCTATTACCTATTAGGCTTTAGGGTAGGTGCTGAAAATACAAAGATGATAAGAATGTTCTTGCGCTACATGGTATTACTTTCTAATGGGAGGACATAGGTAAACTGACAGTTACAAAGCAAGGAGATTAGCATCATAATGGAGGCATAAATCTGTAGCTGTGAGAGGGCTGAGTCCTGGAAATGCTTTATTCATTTTTCTCCTGGCCTGAATTTCAAATGAGCATTTGCTTTCTACTTGAAACAAAAACGTCCTGGATTCTTTAAAATTTTTTTTTCCTTTGTACCCTTCATCAAGCTTCCCCTAATGTTGACATCAAAACTAATAAATTAACATTGGTACAGCATTTTAGTAGGTTGTGTCTCCTTTGTCCCTAATCTGTGACAGTTCCTTAGATGGTTCCTGCCCATTTTTAATTGGATTTTTAATTTTTTTGGGTGTTGAGTTGTGTCAGTTCTTTATAAGTTTTAGATATTAACGCCTTATCAGATGTATCATTGGTGAATATCTTCTCCCATTCAGTAGGTTGCCGTTTTGTTTTGCTGATGGTTTCTTTTACTGTGCAAAACATTTTAGTTTTAGTAGTCCCATTTGTTTATTTTTTCTTTTGTTTCCCTTGCCTCAAGAGATACATCAGAAAAAATGTTACTAAGAGCAGTGTCAGAGAGTTTACTGCATATGTTTTCCTCTAAGAGTTTTATGATTTTGGGTCTTACATTTAAGTCTTTAATCCATTTTGAGTTTATGCTTGTATATCGTGTAAGAAGATGGTTTAGTTTCACACTTTTTTACATGTATCTGTCCAGTTTTCCCAGAATCATTTATTGAATAGATCGTCTTTACCCCATTATATATTCTTGCCTCCCTTGTCATAGATGAATTGACCATATAGACATGGGTTTATTTCTGGGCTCTCTATTCTATTCCATTGATATATGTGTCTTTTTTTATGCCAGTACCATGCTGTTTTGGTTACAATAGCCTTATAGTATGGTTTGATATCAGGTATTGCGATACCTACAACTTTGTTCTTCTTTCTCAAGATTGCTGTGACTATTCAAAGTCTTCTATGGTTCCATATAAATTTTAGAATTGTTTGTTCTACTTTTGTGAAAAATACATTGATATTTTGATAGGGATTGCATTGAATCTATAGATTGCTTTGAATAGTATGAATATTTTAATAATGTAAATTATTTCTATCCATAAGTACAGTATATGCTTCCATTTATTTGTATCTTCTTTAATTTCTTTCTTCAATGTCTTATAATTTTCTTAGTACAAGTCTTTTACCACTTTGGTTAAATTTATTCCTAAATATTTTATACTTTTAGATATAATTGTAAATGGCATTGTTTTCTTCATTTCTCTTTCTGATTGTTCATTATTGACGCATAAATGCAACTGGTTTCTGAATGTTAATTTTGTATCCTGCTACATTGCTGAATTCATTTATTATTCTAATAGATTTTTTTGGTGGCATCTTTAGGGTTCTCTAAATGTAGTATCATGTCATTTGCAAATAATGACAGTTTTACTTCTTCCTTCAAATCTGATTCTTAGATATTGCTGTGTCCACTCTCCAGCAAAGTAGACTGGCCCCACCCTCCATAGTTTGTATTGCTTATGATATCATCTCCTACTTAACTAACGTATGGTTTGGAATTTACACAACAGCCGCACACGTGTGTGTGTATGTGTGTGCTCCCGCACATGCTTTTGTGCTTGCTTTCCATCTGCCTCATGTGATCTAGTGGTAAACACCAGCTTTGTGATTGAAAGGCCACCTGGAGTCTGATCCCACCTGTGGAGATTAGGAAGTTTGATTAGTTTGCTTTAACTATACCCACTCTAAAAGATGGGGTTTTTTTTGTTTTGTTTTT
The DNA here is from genome assembly GCF_000325575.1 of Pteropus alecto. NCBI lineage: Eukaryota > Metazoa > Chordata > Mammalia > Chiroptera > Pteropodidae > Pteropus > Pteropus alecto. The sequence continues at coordinate 2,216,198 of NW_006494611.1, read as the reverse complement.
TACCCTCTTACTTTGGAAAGAAGGCTATGGATTTATTTTTAATGTACTTCTTCAAAGTTCCGTGCTTAAATTCCATTTCACCAATTCCCTCCCTCTCCTCCTTCCATCCCCACATATGGTATGCATTATGTAGGCATGTGAGGATTTGGGGCTTTGTTGGTTTGAGGTAAGGATACTGTGGTCCCCGGGCCTTGCTTATGTGGTTCTCTCTGAAGGAACATCTTTCTAGGCCTGGCTAACTCCTACATATTCATTATTTTGCTCTCACAGACTCTATTTCCTCAGAACTCAGAGCTTACCCCTTGTATAGCACCATAGTAGATGAGAATACCAATAGACCGTGAACTACTCAAGAAGAAGAGCCAATTTCTTCTTCTTTTTAAATCTGTAGCCCTGGTACAGTGCCCAGCACACAGTAGGTTCTAAAGAAGAAATGTTGGTAGAATTTTCAGTTTTGATATGATTCATTTCAGTCAGAAGGTATTGTTATAGGGTGAGAAGGGGAACAATGACTGAGAGGAGAATCCTATTCCTCTCTCGTATCTTGACCTCCCTGGGCTGTAGGGAGTTGAACTTGGTCTCCCTCTTTGGCTTGTTACATTCCAAAATAATCACCCATCATTTTAGCACCTTCTCATTCTGTGGGGAGCAACCAGGAAGAGAGTGAGCAGGGAGGTGGGCAACAAGTGGATGTGCCCACCCCCCATTATATTTGTTTTAAGCTCACTAATTTTACTGAGTCCCTGGATGCAGTCATAAGCTAAATGAAATGGGTGACTTTCACCTTGTACTTACAGCCTTTTCTGAGTCACACTGAGGACAGTATATCAAGTGCCATCTCAACCAGTGTAGAGAGAAGCACTGAGGGGTAGAAACTCCCATCTCACAGATATAGAAAATTAGACAGAACAAGGAAGCTCTTGTTTGGGCCTGATTCCTTTTTTCTGCTCTATGTCCTCATATAATTGCTGGTAAAGGAGTATTTTCCTTTCCTCGAATGCTCTTTGTCCCTTGAGAAAGAGTAGCTGTCTGACCAGTTATTCCCCTTTCCTCCTCTTGGCCTTTGCTCATACCCACTCCCAGCCCCACCTCTTGGATTCAACATAAAACAGAGACAACAGGTAAGAAGGCCTGAAAGGGGAATTTGCCATGAACGTTATTGTCTAGCTTCCATTTCAGATTCCAAAGATTGAAACCACCCTAGTTCCTTTTATGATTCTTATTTATAAAAATTTGCATCTTCCTACATGTTACCATGGTCACCAGGCATGAGAGCCCTTCCTAGGTTGCAGAATGTTTTATAGGCGGTGGCAGAGGGCTTGTGACTTTGAACCAGGAAGAACTGATAGAGTAGAAGAGAATGACAGGATACTCAGGACAGGGAAAGGATATTCATATATTAATTAGAGCTACTGTTTTCCTCCTCTTAGTCTTATTCATTTCTGCCTTTATCTTTAATATCATCTTCCTTGTGCTTTTGGTTCGCTTTCTTTTGGTCACTTTTTGAGTTGAAAATTATATTTATTTTTATTTTATGAATGTAAACGTTTAAGGTTATGAATTTTCTCTGATCCCTTCTTTAAATGTATCTTATGAATTCTGATATGTAGTATTTTTTATCACTACGTTTTAGAAATTCTGTAATTTTATTTTATATTTCTCCCCTAACTGAAGAGTTGTTTAATGGAAGGTGTTTTGATTTTCAGGTGTTTTTTTTTTTTGTGGCCTTATAGCAGGATCAATTTTTGTGGATGTTCCATGTGTACTTGAGAAAAATGATGAATTCTCTATTATCAGGATGTAAATTTCAACACATACCCATTACATCTTCCGTATTGTGTTGTTTAGGTCTTGTATAACCATATGGATGTGTTACGTTTGCTCTGTCTTATACTGAAAGCGGTATATTAAAATCTCTTATGTAAAGTGTATTTCTGTCTCCTCATATCTCTTTTAGTGTCTGCCTTAAAAAGTTAGTTATTATGTTATTTGGAGCATAGATATTTATAACTATTTTATCTTTATTGTGAATTGTGACTTTTAGTATTAAAAAGTGTTTCTTGTTATGTTTAATGCTTTATGGTTTGAATTATACTTTGTCTGATATCAAGACTGAACCCCCTTGCTATTGTTTCCATTTGCTTAGTATACTTTTGTCAATTTCTTTATTTTTAGCCTTTCTGAATCACTTTGTTCTAGATTTTTCTCTTGTATACAGTATATAGTTGGTTCTCACTTTATGAGTCAAATTGAAAATCTTTTCTTACATTAGATGAATTAAACCCATTCATATTTATTGCTATGACTGATATGGTCTCAATTTTGTCATTATTTTGTTATAACTACTAGGTATATTTATTGCATTCCTCTACATGATGTGTTTTCTTTGCTCTTTTTATTTTTAATTTGCCATTTAGGATGATTTGTGATTTTGTCCTTGTATGTATACCTTTTTTTAGTGCCATTTGTCATTTTCGACACCATCCTTTGATTCCCACCTATCGCCTCTCCAACAACGTCCTTGTTATTTTCTCTTCTCCTCGCCTTTCTTCCTCCATCTTTTAACTTGCATTATTTCTATATGTTATTCTTCTATCATATGTAGTATTAGACCTACAATTAAATATATTAAATTAATCCCTTTGCTGGTTTCTCCAAGTTATCTTTTGATTGGATCTTTACTAGAGTCTTCAAAAAAGGATCCTAGGTACAGAATTTCCTGAGTTTTTACATGTTTATAACAGTTTTTATATTGCCTTAATACTTGAAAACCAGCTTGTCAGGATATAAAATTTTTGGTTCACACATTTTGGTGATGAATTGTTACAGGATGATGTTCCATTCTTGTATTTTGCTTTTGAGAAGTATGATGACTGTCTATTTCTCTTGTTCTAGTAAATTATTTTATCTTTTTGCCTGGAGGTGCTTAGAATTTTTACTTTATTCTTACAACTTAACAGTTTAACTAAGATATGTCTCAGAGTTGACTGTTTCAGATCTACTTTCTCAGAGGCCTGCTAGGTCCCATCAAGTATATGTAGATTCAGGTCTTTTTTTTCACTTCTGGGAAGTTTTTTTGAATTATACTTGTGAATATTATTTCTGTTCTTTCATTTCCTTTTTAGTCTTTAGGGACTTCGATTATAAGTATGTTGGCTCTTTTTTGTCTGGCTTCAATTTCAACCACTTGCTTTCTGACCTTTTTTACTGTCCCCGCCCCCCTGCCCCCCATTTTCAATCACTTGTTTTCTTTATGTTATTCATTGTCCCTTATTAAATTTTTGTTCAAATATGTTATCCCTGTGTATCTTGTAATTTAGACTGCATTTCTTGTATGATTCTATCTTTTCCTTTTATTTTTCTGACTTTAAAAAACTCTTATTTTTTCTTTTCTTTATACATTAAAAAATCCATTTCCGTTCTTGGTTTTTGAGTTTCTTATTTAAGGTGTTCTCCCCCATACTTCCAAATTCTTGTTTGTAGACATGTAATTCATTATGTTGCAGGGTTTTTTTTTTCTGCTTGATGACTAATTTTTTGGAGGAATTTGCATTATCTAAAATGTTTTTATAAAATAGACTTTTTAAAAGAGCAGTTTTAAGTTCACAGCGAAGTTAAGCATAAAGTTAAGAAATTTACCATCCAATCCTTGATGCCCCCCCACCCCCCACCCAAGGTACAACCTTTCACGCCAGAGTGGTACAATGATGAAGTACATTGACACACCATTGTCACCCCAAATCCATAGTTTATATTAGTGTTCACTCCTTGTGTTGTACATACTGTGTGCTTGGATAAATGTATAATGACATATATCCACCATTATCATATGGAATAGTTTCACTGCCCTAAACATCCTTTGTGCTCTGCCTGTTCATCTCTCCCAGGCCTCCGACCCTGCAACACTTGCCGTCTACTGATTCTTTAACTGTCTCCATAGTTTTGCTGTTTCCAGAATGTTATGTAGTTGGAATTACACAGTATGTAGCTTTCTCAGATTGACTTCTTATTTGTACACACAGACCCAGGGAAAAGCCCTGAGACTGAAAATCTACTCTGTTATTGGAGGGCACAGAAAAATTAAAAAAAGAGGCAGGCCGCACCAGTCTGGCAATGAACAGTTCATTAAGGGAAACTTACTATGAGGCACATCTTGGGCATCGGTGAGACAAGTGGGTATCCTCTACACTGCATGGCAGGTGCTAAAGAATTGTATAGAATAGAGCAGGATGGATGGGGCACTGATGCATGACCCATCCCAGATAAGGGAAAATACCTTACATGCTTGCCCCAGGACAGGGCAACAGTTTGTTTTAGGAACAAGCATGCTGTGGGGCATAGGGGAGAAGTCGATCAGATAGTCTCTGAGGGAATTTACAGGACATAATATCATTTGTGGCCCAGATCTAGCTTGTGGGTATGACAGCGGTCACGTCATGGAAGTCTCCTTTTCACACTTCTTTCACTTAATGGTATGCATTTAAGTTTTCTCTATGCCTTTTCATGGCTTGATAGCTCATTTCTTTTGAGTACCGAATAAGATTCCATTGTCTAGATGTATCACAGTTTATCCATTCGCCTCCCAAAGGACATCTTGGTTGCTTCTAAGTTTTGGTAATTATGAATAAAGCTGCTATAAACATCCATGTGAGTTTCTGTGTGGACATAAATTTTCAGTTTATTTAGGTAAATACCAAGAAGCTTGCTGGATCATATGGTTTGAGTATGTTTAGTTTTGTAATGATCAAATGATCAAATGATCTTCCAAAGTGGCTCTACCATTTTGAATTCCCACCATTAAATGAAAATTCCTGTTGCTCCACATTTTTGCCAGTATTTGGTGTTGTTGGTGTTTTGAATTTTGGCCCTTTTAATAGGTGCATAGTGGTATCTCATTGTTTTAATTTGCAATTCCTTAATGACATATGTTGTTAAACATCTTTAAATATGCTTATTTGTCATCTGTGTATTTTCTTGGTCAAGATGTTCATTTTGGTTTTCTGCCCATTTTTAAATTGGATCGTTTGTTGTTTTCTTAGTGTTGAGTTTTAAGGTTCTTTGTATACTTTGGTTAACAGTTTTTTGTTTTTCGTTTTTTACTATATCTTTTTCAAATATTTTCTTCCAATTTGTAGCTGATGTTCTCATTCGCTTGAAGGTAAAAGTTTTGATTCTTATTGTTTTGTCCTCTTTATAGTAACTTTGTATAGATGAATACTTCTTGCATCTCTGCATTTAGTGGACAGGGTTGGTAGTTTGGGGTGGTTTACAAGATTCCTAATTCAAGAATACCATCTTTTGTTAGTACATCTTTTATCGATGTACTTTTAAAGATGTAGATCATCTTTTATTGATGATCTTAACAATTAGTTAGGGGAAAAAGATTTGTATCCTTGATTTTTTTTCTCTTGTTGGATGCTAAAATTTACCTCTTGCATCTTTTTGTCTTTATCACATAGTCACTATTTCTCCTTTCCTTTCTTTTTCTCTCATAGAAGCTTTACCTTTCCAAGACTTCCTCTTTGAATCCTTCTCCATTAGGTACCATGATTTACCAGGACTCTCTTTTTAGTATCTTTGCTCTTAGAGTGAACTTTTTTTTTCTAGAGATGGTTTTATCTCAATCTTGACACTCTCTATGTATTAGTCAGGGTTTCTCGGAGAAATAGAACCTGTGGGACTTGAATGGGCTAAGAGATGCCCAGATAGCTGGTAAAACACAATTTCTGAGTATGTCTGTGACGTTTCTGGAAGAGATTAACATTTGAATTCATGAATTGAGTAAAGCAGACGTGGATAGGTACCATCCCATCTCTTAAGTGCCCGAATAGAACAAAAAGTTAAAAGAAGGGTGAATTCTTTCTCTGCCTGAGCTGAGACATCTCCTGCCTTGGTTTATTTATTTACTGTACTGTAACTTTTTTATTTTAGAGTGTACTCTTTCTACTTAAAAAAATGTTTGCTGTAAAATAATATGCTGTGTTTTGCCAGCAGCAACCTCATACATCTTGTGTTTACGTTGTCTCTTGATCATATAATTTTCTCTTGTACTTGATTTAATCTTGTGTTGTTTAGTTCATCATGGCCCCTAAGCAAACAAAATCCACTGCTAATGTTGCCAGTAAGAGGCCACATTGAGTGATAGACCTGGAAACAAAATTAAGAGTGATTAAGGACTACAAAGGTGGAACATCAGTAATGATTTTTGCTCACTGGTCAGGCATGCTCCATTTCACCATAGCTACGATCTTGCAAAGCAAGAACAAAGTGACAAAAGCTGTTAAAAGATCTGCTTCACTGAAGGCAATGAAACTAACAAAAATTCGAGAAGCAGCGATAGCAGATATGGAGAAACTTCTAATTACCTGGATTGAAGATCAGACACGGAAGCGTCACCTTTTCAGCACCATGACCTTCACAGCCAAAAGTAAAAGCTTGCTTGCGATGTTGAAAGAAAAGGCTGAACCTGGTACGATGTTCAATTTAATGCTAGTTCACGGTGGTTTAAATGATTCAAGAATTGTTATTCACTATCGAATAAGAAAGCGAATGTGAGTCTGTGAGTGTTGATGTGAAAGCGGCTGAAGAATTTTTTGAAACTCTAGACAAGCTGATCATGGAGGGAAATTACTTGCCAGAGCAAATTTTCAATATGAATGAAACCTTTTTATTCTGGAAATTGGTGACTGAAAGGACTTTTATCCATTAGGAAGCCAAATCAATGCCATGTTTCAGGGATTTTTATGGACAAGATAAAATTCTTGTTTAGAGGCAGTGTTGCAAGCTACAAATTGAAACCCTTTGTGATATGACACAGTGAGAATCCCAGGACCTTCAAATATATCAGTAAGTATACACTGCCAGTTTACTATAGGAGCAATAAGAAGTCATGAATAATATCCCATTGATATCAGTGATAGATTATCCAGACAGAAAATTACTTAGAAAACAGTGGCCTTAAGTGACAGATTAGACCAGATGGACTTACTGATATTTTTAGGACTAATTACCCCAAAGTAGCAGAATACATATTTTTCTTAAGTGTGCATAGAACGTTTTTCCAGGATAGACTACGTGTTAGGCCACAAAACAAGTCTCAGTAAATTTAATAAGATTGAAATCATATCAAGCATCTTCTCCGATAACAGTGGTATGAAACTAGAAATTAATTACAGGAAAACAGAAAAACACAAACATATGGAGGCTAAATAACATGCTGCTAAACAATGAATGGGTTAACAATGAGATCAAGGAAGAAATAAAAAAATACCTTGAGACAAATGAAAATGAAAACATGATGACTCAAAATCTATGGAACACAGACAAACCAGTTCTAAAGGGGAAATTTATGGCAATACAGGGCTTCCTCAAGAAACAAGAAAAATCTCAAATAAACAATCTAACCACACACCTAAAGGAATTAGAAAAATAAGAACAAGTAAAACCTAAAGTGAGTAGAAGGAAGGAAATACTCAAGATCAGAGTAGAAATAAATGAAATAGAGTCTTAAAAACAATAGAAAAGATCAATGAAGCAAAGAGCTGCTTCTTTACAAAGATAAACAAAATTGATGAACCTTTAGCCATACTCATCAAGAAAAAAAGAGAAAAACAAAAGTAAGACAGAGAAAGACAAAAACCATATGGTTTTACTTATATGTAGAATCTAAAAAACAAAATAAACAAAACAGAAACAAACTCATAGATACAGAGAACAAATTGATGGTTGCCAGATAGGAGGGTTAGGGGGAAAAAAGAGTGGAAAATTGAAAGGGATTAAGATGTACAGATTGCCAGTTATGAAAACAGCCATGGGGATGTAAAGTACCGCTTAGAGAATAAATACCATGTCCATCACAAAACTTTTCTAGTATTTTGGGATCAGAACACATTTACCTCAACTCTTATGTTTAGTCATATTCAGAATGTCAGTTTTGACTCATCAAAAGTTCAATCAGGAGTTACTAAGATAGGAAAAACGAAAAAATATGTGAAAATATTTTCCATACTAAATATGTATATATATATATGTGAATTTTGTATGAATTTTATAGCACGAGCATTGGCCTTAGGGTCTGAAGACTTCAACTAAATCTTAACTCTACACATAAGTGTGTGACTTTGGGCAAGTTATTAGTTTTTAAACATCTCTCAGTATTAGTTTTCTCATCTATAAAGTAGAAATATTATGACCAACCTGGTTGTGAGGATTATACTAAATAGCATTTATGCAGTTGTCTAGCACATCATAAGACCTTAGTGTTATTTAAAAGTAACAGTAGAGATAAAAACAGCAAAGTGTTACCTAAAGAAATACATTGTTCAGAAACCCCATTTCCTGTGCATTTGGTTTAGTTGAGGTTTTGATGCTTTTGTTGAACTCGATAGGGTGGAGAAAAAAAACTCACAGCAGTTGATATTACTGTATGTTTAGAATGTAAACCTTTTGGGAAGACTGCCTTTAAAATGGTTGTGATTCATTATTTCTTCTTTCTGAACTATGGCCTATGCACAATGTATCAGGAGACACAGCCCTTTATGTACACAGGTACTTTCCCAGTAGAGCCCACATCGTTTACCCAGATGCTCTGGTTTTGGGATTTGTTCTGCACGGAGCTAACAAGAACCTTGTTGTAAGAGGCATTTGCCCGCAGTTTGGCTGGGCGGCCACGTGGGTTGTCAGTTGATCTTATTTCATAGATCAAAAAACAGCCTGTGTTTATGTACTATATAATATTTGCTGAGCCTCTCTCAGCTCCACCTTGTTTAAGAGTTCCAGATGCTCCCTCACAACTCACCAATGATTGTTTGATTTAAAGAAAAAAAAAAAGAAAAAGCAAACACTAGGAACTGCAAAATATACAGAATAAACCTGTCAGAGATAGAAGCAAATCTGCCGTAAGATGAAATCGAAGGAGAGTAAGACAGTAGGGTTCAGAGCCTGCTCATTAGTATCAGAATTCCGAGTTTGAAATTCAGTTTTGCTAGTGTGACATCAGGCAAGTCATTTTATTTCTATCAGCCTTTGTTTCTTCATCTATAAAAAGGAGATAACAATATCTATTTTATAGATAACTATATATATGCAGATAACAATATATCTGTTTTATAGATAACAATATCTATTTTAGATAAAATATCTATTTTGTTAAGATTAAGTGATATAAAAAAATTAATGTGCCTGACAAATGATGGGCGCTCAGTAGATAGTAGCTATTATTATCTAAAATGATCATTTATTATTAATGTCAGTTTGTTTTTGCTGTACTACAAAATTTTCGCTCATCTTTATATCCTCTTTGATCAGTCTGACACATGTTGGGCACTTGATAAATAGCGATCTTTCTTTTTAAATTTTGTCATTTTTTTTCACAACTTGAATTTATTTTATTCTTTTGGTTTTTAAACTTATAGTTTACATAGAGTAGAGTACACAGATCTCAACTGTATAATTCAATGAATATTTACCTGTTTATATACCATGATCAAAGTATAGCATATTTCTGTAAAGTTTCCCTCCTCTTCTTTTCCATCTATATCTGCACCCCTTACCACCTCCTTTCTATGCCTCCCTTCCCCAAGGAAACTACTATTCTGACTTCTATTACCGTTGATTAGAAAAATCACAAAATATTTGAGAGTTAAGCAACCACCTCTAAATAATCCATAGGCTAAAAAAAGAAATTACAAAGGAAATTAGAACACATTTTTAGCTGAATAATAAAAATATATCAACAATTATATGATGTAGCTAAAACAGTGATTAGGAGGAAATTGTTGCTTTAAATACTTATAATAGAAGAGAGGGAGGGTTTAAAATCAATGATTTACTCTTCCACCTTAAGAAGTTTAACAAAAAAGAGAGAGAATGACAGTGAAACCCAAGGAAAGGAAGAAGGAAATTGTAAAGAAAAGAAAAAAGAAAGATAAATGAAATAGAAAACAGAAGAATAATAGAATTCCAGTTTACTTACATGGAGATCAGAGATACACCCTTTTCAGTCCTTTAAAATTTGTTGAGATTTGCTTTATGGCCTAGGACTATTTTGATAAATAATGGATTATTTTGATAAATGAGCATTTGAAAAGAATGTGGTATGTCTATAGTTGTTGGATGTCAAGTTCCTCAAAGTCAGGTCTATATCCTTACTGATTTTTTTGGGTGCTTGTTTCATCAATTACTAAGATCCACCTCTGTGTATTTACCTATTTTTCTTTTAGTTCTATCACTTGTTGATTATTTTGAAGCAATATCATTTCATATATACACATTCAGGATTGTTATGTCTTCTTGATAAACTGCCCCTTTTATCTTTATGAATCATTTATCTCTGCCAATACTCCTTATCTTCAACATTGCTTTTTCTAATATTAATAAAGCCACACTGGCTTTCTTCTAATTAGTCATCATTGCATGGTATACCTTTTACCATATTTTTTCTTTCAATCTATCTCTGTCCATAAATTTAAAATGTATCTCTTTTAATCAGTATTTTTACTCTGAAACTATTTATCTTTTAAATGGAGTAGTATAGACCATTTCTACTTGATGTGATTATTGAGATTGCTTGGTTTAAATCTACCATCTTGCTGTTTGTACCATCCACAGATGGTACTTGTTCCTTTAGTTCTCCTTTTCTGTTGTATTCTGCTGGGGCTTCCAAACAAAATACCTTAGACTTGGTGGCTTAAACAACAGACATTTATTTCTTTACAGTTATGGAGGCTCGAAGTGCAAGATCAAGGTTCTGGCCGATGCCATTTCAGGGGAAGGCTCCTTTCCTGTGCAGACGGCTGCCTTCTTGCTGTGTTCTCTCATATCAGAGAGAGTCCTCTGGTATTTCTTACTTTTATTATAAGGGCACTGGTCCTACGGAATTAGGATCCTCCCCTTAATGTCCTTATTTGACCTTTATCACCTCCTCATAGGCCCTATCTCTAATTACGGTCACATTGGGAGTTAGAGCTTCAGCATATGAATTTAGTCTATGGCACTTACTCTCTTTTGAATTCTTCAAATATTTTCAGTATTCCACTTTATCTCCTCTATTGGATTTTCAACAACTGGTTCTCTAGTGTAACAACATATATCCTAAAGTTAGCACTATCTCGAATTAATTTCGTACCACTTTATATACAATATAAATAGTATAATTTAATTTCATCCAAATGCTAGTTTCAATAATATACTTGCATTTACTTTATCCCATCCTTAATGCTATTATTGATATATTTTACTTGTATATATGTAATATATTTAATAATACTTGATTATTTCACTTTGAATAGTCAGTAGCCTTTTAGTGAAATAAAAAATGTAGTTGATACTATTTATCTACATTTTTAATGTGTACAGTGCTCTTCACTCCTTGCAGATTTGGGTTACCATGTGGGATTATTTCCTTTCAGGAACATTACCAGAATAGACAACCACTACTTCATGTGAAAGTCTCCTCTAGTATTTGCTCGCTGTAGAAGTTCTTAACTCTCTCTGGAATGTGTTCATTTTGATTTCTTTATCTTCAGTGTTTTCTAATGTCTTTAAGGACAAATATGAGTTTAATTTAACCAATTTTTTTTATAGGAATGAAAGTCTTCCTAATTAGCAGCTTAACTTAATTACCCATATATTTATCCTTTTTCAGACTGTTTATTTTTCTTGCACCTTCATGCTTCTAACTTCATTCAGCCTGGAGAACATCTTTTGATGTTTTTTGAAGTATAAGTCTACTGGCAATAAATTCTCTCAGCTCTAGTTGTCTGGAAATGTTCTCAATTTACCTTCATTTTTTAAAATGAATTTTCAAGGTGTATAGAATCCTAAATGGGTGGTTTTTCTGGTCAATACTCCAAAGATACCGTTCCATTCAATTATAGCTTTTATAGTTTCTGTCAAAAAGTCATTAATTTTGTTATTATTCTGAAGGGAATGCATCTTTTTTTTCACTGGTTGCTTTTAAGATTTTCTCCTTATCTTTAATTTTAAGCCACTTGGCTCTTATAGGCCTAGGTTAAATTTACTTTGTATTTATCCCGCTTGGAATTTAAAGAGCTGTTTGAATCTGTGAGTTGATGTATTTAATCAGATATGGAAAATTACTCACCATTATTTTTTAAAATATTATTTCTGTAGCATAGTCTCTCTCCTCTCTTTTGGGACTTCTGTTCATGTCCCACATCTCTTTTACATTCTGTTCTTTTCATTTTTCACCTGTGTTTCATTTTGAATATTTTTAATTGATCTGTTTTCATTTCCACCTATCCTGTCTTCTGCTGTGTTCAGTCTGCTGTTAAACAAATTCTAGATATTGATGTTTTGTAATTCTAAAAGGGACATTTGATTCTTTATTATAGATTCTAATTCTCTGTTGAAATAGTGCATCTTCTAATCCATTTTGTCTACTTTTGCGGTGTTTTCTTAGCATATTGATCATAGTGAAGTTTTTGTCTGCCAACGACAGGGACATCTTTGAAACTGTATCTATTGATTATTTTATCTCTTGATTATTGTTTACTTTTTCCTGCTTCTTTGCATTTCTATTAATTTTTAATTTTATGCTGGATGTGGTAAATGATATGTTATAGAGGCTAATCTACTTACAAACAACATTGAGTTTTAATCTGCCCCGCCATTAAATTTCTGGTGGATCACCTTAATTTTTCTGAGGACTGGTTTTAGCTTTTCTTAGAGCAACTCCATTTCTGTTTTGTTCTTACTCCTAGAGTGTAGCCTTAGTCCTATGTCAACTCCTATGGTGTTTCATTTATTATAGATTATGGGCTGTATAGAATTTCACCTGAACACCGAGGGTGTTCATCAAAGTCTGTCTCTTCTGGCTAGGCCGAAACACCAGTTGTCTTTCCTCAGAACTATGTTAGCTTCATAAATTTCTCATCAGTCTCACATGTGCAGTTGCTATTGTCTGCCAGCCTCCTGGATTCTCCCCTAAGCTTGTGGGGCCCAGGAACTGACCAAGCATTAAAGTGAAATTTCCATGAAGATTTCTGGGGCTCCCTCTCTCAGGCTTCCCTCCTTGACAGCCACACCCTTCAAATCATGGCCACTTTTCCATCCATAATGCCTATTAGCTGCCTCTTCCACTCAGTGAGCTCTACCTTCTTGCACCATTACCTGGAAAATGTTTCTAATCAGAGAACCTGAGTCAATATGGAACTGTGATAATGGGTTGGTCTAGTGATGTTTACTTCAGATCAGCTATTTATGTTTTCTTACAGATTTTGATTAGCTCTTCTATCTTATTCACATAAAGATAATTTTTAGAATAAAGCTCACCTTTTACCAATATTAGAGAATTATCAAAGGTTTATTATGGGCCAGATACTTTTTGTATACTTGATCTGTTTTAATCTCCATAATGAGCATGTAAGAAATAATAATAATAATAATAATGAAGAAGGAGGAGGAGGAGGAGGAGAAGGAGAATAGTTATATAAAGTGTTACCAAGTGCCAGGCATTGTTCTGAACATTTTATACATCTCATTTAATATTTTACATACCCATTTAATTTTCACATCAACCCTATAGATAGGTATTATTATCGTTCCTACTTTACAAATGAGGAGTCTGAGACACTATAGAGACTAAGTAATGTCCCTC
>NW_006494611.1:2191489-2202566 GCF_000325575.1 Pteropus alecto | reverse complement strand
CCACAAATACACAATCTATAAATGATAGATTTCAGGTTTCAAACCTTGGCAATCTGGCTTCGGAAAATGTGCTTTTAACCATGTCACTATTAGGGGCATTGTTCTCATTTTACGGATAAGGAAACTGAACCTTACAGAATGACCTCCCCAGTGTCAGAACCAGTAAGTGGCAGGACTGCGGTTTGAACCATGCTCCAAAGCCCTTGCTCTTTCTTCTGTACCATACTTCTTCCCAAAGAGAGAGAGAAAAAAGTTTTCCCTTTTAGAACTTTAGTTTAAAAGGATTTTGTGAGAATTTTTAGGGGACTTAAGAGGGGACCAGACAGCTTCCTTTTGGTCTTAATGAAAATAACTTCTCACCAATATGGCTTGCTGGCCATTTAGGGCTAGGCACTAGAAGGGAGTTGTTTTTCCCATTGACATGTTTTATTTTTGAACACCTCTCAGAATGACTCCTAGGGAAGGATATTGATAGCTCCATGAATGCCAATCTTGGGAGTGGAAAGATGGCAGAGCTCAGCCTTGAGGTCCTCTGTCTACACTGGGCCATGTGATGCTCAACTGACATGTGCATCTTCCTTCAGGTGTGAGCATGTGTATTCTTGAGTGTTTCACACATTTACCAGACAGAAACAGGGGCCTTGAGAGAGTCTGAGACATCAAGTATTTCTGTGTTAGTTAGGCTGCCAAATGAGATGAGGAGAGAAAGTTAGTTCCTTTGTCAGGAAAGTTAGATCCAGTTATTCCTTTGTGTCATGCAGGGTGTTTACACATGAGCCTGGAGTGTCACAGAGACTGTAGAATGAACCCATGTGTCTAACCTGGTCTCTGATACTGACTACCCTTTATTGCAGTGCGGAGGCTGCCAGCATCGGATTCGTCATTGTTATTGACAGACGAATGGACAAGTGGAGCTCCATAAAAGCATCCTTGACACGAATAGCTGTAAATATTTACTTTTATGCTTTTTTATAAAAGTAATTTAAATTATCTATTCAGTTATTTCATATTGGAGTCAAAAGGAAAAAGTGATTATTTTATGCCAAATTTTGGGAAGGTCTTTGTAGCAGAAGCTGTTGTGTCACATCTGTATTCCCTCTGCCTCCTGAAGGTCACTGCAGAGCATTTTTGAGCATGTCAAAGGTTTCCCGAGTCTCTCTACTTTATTAATTTCTCTGGTCACCAAAGAGAGGCAGGTAGAGAATGCTAGGAAGTTAATGCTCCAGGAATAACCTGCATCTATTGAGTAATGTGAGTTGGGGGATAAATACCCCAGCTTCAGTGGGACAATTCTGAGGCATGTCCCTCATTGTATCTCAGGGAGTCCCAGCCCTTCTTGCTCACAGCAGTCCCCACTCAATGAAACACTGGATCTCTGGCCATAAGTATCTCACTCTCACCCTCCCTGCCCCAGCTCTTCTCTATGCTTCCTAGGATCACCTCCTCAATAAATACTTTATACCCAAATACTTGTCATCGTGTTTGCTATGGGAGGCATCTAATTTAAGATAGTCTTCGTTTTAGTATTGAAATTATTTTTTCACATATTACAAAGACACTTGACTAAATTAGACAAATGTTATTTAACTAGCTTGACTGGAGGTGTGCTTGCTTTTGGCATTAAATTCTTTTTAGCAATAAACCTTGGTCTGGTGTCCTTTTCAATCTTAGTCTGATTTTGATCCCTGTTTGCTGCCTTTCAGCAAGTAGATGTGTCCTTTCTCTATAAGGACTTCAGCAGGGCACTCAGCCACATGGGCAGGCAGAGACACCTCATGGTGAGCCACACCAGCATTTTCACCAAAGCACAGGCTCCCTGGAGCAAGATAGGACATGGTAGGGTTGTAATGTGTGTGGAGAGGCTGGGACAGGAGAGAGATATTTATGTTTACTTACAGAGACAGTCACACATACAGATAGGTGCAAATAGAGTCTCTCCCATATTGCTTTACAGCCTCAGCCAGATAAACAAATAGTTTCTCATTTGTCCTGTCATGACATAACACAATGTAAGGTTCTTCTGTTTAGGACCTTGCATTTCAAAGATCGGAGACTGGAAGCCTCCCTTCCTTTATGCATGGATTGTTTTGTCCCTTTGGTTTGGTTTTGGCTACAGGATTTATTTCGGGGATAACTACAATGATGGTTGATGCCCTGAGGATCTGGACACTTGATAGTGCCCATGACTATTCCAGAGGTCTGGCCTCTAGCGAGTTCTGATTTCCCAGAGTCCACAGACAATGTTGAATCATCTAATACTCGAGCATAATTTGTCCAAGAATTACACTGGTGACTTAAAGTATTAAAGATACTGTAGTGCGGGATCCCAACACCTGGCTACCAATCAGAATCTCTTCATGTGCTTATTGAAAATACGGATACCCGGACTTTAGCCCAATCCTAATGAGTCAGAGTATTCCAGGGCACAGACCAGATTTTTTTCTAACAAGCATCTCAGGAGGTTGCTTTTGGGAACCACTGGAAGAATGGAAAGCCACGAGCGACGGTAGATGTGGATTCCACCTTTGTCACTAAGTTTTTATATGAATCTGAGTTATCTCATTTCTTGGGACCACAACTCAAAATGAGGACAGGGCTTTCTAGAAGCAACTTAGCAATAATATGCATCAAGAACCCTTAAAATACTAAGTCTTTGACTCAGTGATTCTTCTAGGAAGCTGTGCTAGAGAAAATGTTCCAAAATGTGGATAAAGATGTTCATTTCAGTGTTATTTATAATAACAAAAATATGGAAAAGCCTAAATCCCTAGCAATTAGAGATAGTTAAATAAATTTTGCATCCATGAAAACTAATATTTCCAAGAATTTTTAATAACAAGAATGAAAGCTCATGGTATTCAAATTAAGTGAAAAGGCCAGTAACAAAATATTTCTACAATGAGTTTAACCACAATAAAAATATTTAAGCAGATAAAATAGCCTATAAGTAATTAGGTTAAAACATCAAAAATGGTTATGAGATCATGAGTGGTTTTCTTTTTCCAATGTATACTTTTATTAGTTTTCCAATTTTTTAAATAACGAGTATTAATTATTTTTATAATTGGAAACATTTTTTATATTTGTTTGATTTGGTTTGGTTTGGTTTTAAAGGAGGGATTTGGATTATCTGACTTCCAAGATCTCTTTCAGCTCTGAAATCTTGTGAAATATATTCTCTTTGGCATTCATGGTGTGTACTTTAAATTTGTCAGCTATGGTCTTCGGCCAGAGGAGACCAATGGTTGTGATATTTGCCTTGACACTTTTCATGATCCTTCCAGGTAGCATTTCCAGGAAACTTGCAGCTCATATTCATCCTTCGTCCATCTAGCTTTATCCAGAGGACAATCACGGACATTGGCATTAAATACTATCGAGATGAATTTAAAATGAAAGTGCCGGCAAGTATGACCTCTTATCTTGTCTCTATTTGGTTAGGGCATGTGGAGAAAATGGCAGTAGAACTGGTTTTCTGAGAAGGTAGGACTCCACAGGTCGGGAGGGAGGGCATCTGGGCAGAGGGAAACAGGGTGTATAAGGACGTGGAGGTAGGAAGTACACACTTTATGGTCTATGAGGAAGCTCTTTGTTGGAATACATATAGGATAACCTTTTGGAAGAAAAAGTAGGAAACGTGGAATAGATCTTAAGTGTAAAGATAAAGATTCTGGATTTCATTCAGTCGGCAGTGGGAATCTAGTGAAGATTTTTGAATTGGAGAGTGACTTGGGTAAGTGGCACTGGAATTATATAAATCTGAAGGTGTTGTCTAAGACTGTAGAAAAAGATTGAAGGAAGGAGAGAAATTGTAGTAGTATGGAAGAAAGAAAATAAGGATCTAAAATATGGGGGCAGCATAAATACTAGAAACTGTAGAGTAAAAATAAAAACCAATATCGTGATACTCATAAAAGGAAAACAAATTAAAATGAAGAGATTAAAAATTTTACCTATAACTTTGACGGAGATGTGGGGGAAACAGTCCCCTTTATACTTTGCTTATAGAAATGAAGTTGGTAATGGCCATTATGAAGGACTAATTGGCAGTGTTTCTCAAAAGTTAAAATGTACACACTTTTTGATCTACCTCTAAAAGTTATTCTACAGATACTCTCACACTTCTGCACAAAGCTACATATATAATAATATTCATTACCAAATTGTTTGTAATAGTAAATGATCAGAAACAACTTAATGTCCAGCAACCAGGAGTGGTTAAATAACTTATGATTTACCCAATCATTTAAATATTTTGTAGCCATCAAAAGTAGTAAGATATGGTAAAATCACTATAGAAACAGTTGACATAACTTTATGCGTTTATAAAGTTAAACATATACCTAATCTATGACCCACCAAAGAGAAATGAAAACACACACCCACCAAAAAATATGCACAAGAATGTTTACCAGCAGGTGAGAAGATAAAGAAATTATGGCATGGAAAAATAAATACCGTAAGATTTCGCACGCAGGGTCTAAATACCAAAACAAATGAACAAACAAAACAAAACAGAAACAGACTCATAGATACAGAGAACAAATTCATGGTTGCCAGAGGAGAGGGGGCGGGGAGATGGGTGAGAAGGTGAAGGGTAATAGAAGGTACAAACTTCCAGTTATTAAATAAATAAGTCACAGGGATGTAACATACAGCATAGGGAAAACAGTCAATAATATTGTAAAAACTTGTATAGTGAGAGATGGTTACTAGCTTATTGTGACAATCTCATTGTAAGTTAGATAAATGTTGTAAGTTAGATAAATGTCACTATGTTGTATACCTGAAACTAATATAATATTGCATGTCAACTATACTTTAACAAAAATAAATTTAAAAGAAATTGTGGCATGTTCATGTAATGAAATAGCAACATTAAGCTATAAAAAAAGGAGTGAGGTCAGCTTCCTCTCTGTTCTCTGGCTGGTGCTCTTGCAGCCAGGCCTGCAGCTTCTCTGGCAGGATGGCCAGGAACTGCTCCGGCACTAGCAGCTCCAGGATCTGCTTCTGGGTGTACACCTCTGGCCTCAGCCACTGACAGCAAAGCTCCCGGAGCTGGTTCAGAGCCTCCGGGGCCCAGGTGACTCCTGGTAGCCAAACTGCCTGAAGTGCTGGTGGAAAGTCTCTAGGCTGTTGCAGCTTCGCCAGTGGAGGCTGGAGTCCAGATTACAGGCCTCTTCTTCCATCTTCACTACCAGAATGCTGTCGGGCTCTTCTGAAGTTTGTGGAATGAGTGTTGATGACTCTCTCAATTTTGCAGACATATGGATTGGGAATAGCTCAGGACTGCCAGGCTTTAATTTTCAAGGAGGTAAAGTACTCCTTATGGATACTTCTTAAATATGATTAAAGAAACAAGTGGAAACAAGACAAAGACAAATGCTTCTTAGAACAAGAAAACTAACATTGGAAACAAGGCTGTACAGAAAGTACTGCTCTTAATCTTAACATAAACCAGGCTTTCAAAGAATACTTCCTTCTTTAAGAGAATCAAAGAGCCAAGATTAATTTATATGCATGAGTAATTCCCAATTTATTCTGAAAATCATGCCCACAAGGCTAAAGAGCACTATGATAGACCAGCCAGGATTCCATAGGAGCTCCTGGAACATAGAAATCAGGAAGCAATTAATTTTTTCTAGCCTGCTGCTAAGAGCTCTAAGAAACAGTCTCATGAGAGAAGTACTACTGTGTGGATTTTTTTCAATGTTTACTAATTTTAGAAACAATATCATTTTGACATTGAAGAGACCATTAAAAAAATAATCTCAAGAAAAAAAAGGAGTGAAGTACTGTACATGCAGTAGCCTGGATGCATCTCGAAAATTTTTTTTTGAGAAAAAGAAGTTAGACACTAATGACATACTCTGATTCTTTTTATACAAAGTTCAAGAAGAGACAAAACTAAGCTGTGATGATAGAAAATCAAACAGTGGCTGCTATTAGGGGTGAAGGATAGTGGGGATTGATTGGAAGGAGGTACAAGAGAACTTTCTGGGGAAATGTTCTATACCTTGATTGAATGGATGGTATTACCTGTATATAAACCTTTGTCAAAACTAATTGAACTGTACTCTTAAAATATGCATTTTGTTCATGTAAATGATATCTCAATTAAAAAATGAAAAAAAAACCCAGAAAAATGGTTAAAAACAGATAAGAAATCTACAGTGATATAGAAAAGTTTTTAATATATATTTTTCATTTTATTTTTGGTTCAGTTGGGAATAATTTCAAACCAATAAAAAAAACCTCAAGAATAAGAATAGCACAAAGAACATTGAATGCTCTTTACCTAGATTTATTCACCTGTTGTTAACATTTTATCCCCTTTTGCTTTATTATTCATTATCTGTTTCTCTACATACATTATTATATATCTATAGGTATATATTTTCTCTCTATACATTACATATTATATTATAAGTTAATGTAATTAATACCTATATTACATTGATAGTAATATGTTAGTACATATATAACACATACATAAATATGTGTACTTATCTCTGTATAGTATGAATAATATATGTTACATATATATTTTATATATAAAGAGATAAATATATATATAAAGCTATACAAACACACATATACATATACATAGTAAATGATTGGAAATAGTTTAATGCCCAACAGTAGGGGACCGGTTAAATAAATTATGGTCTACCCAATCAATTAAATAATTTGATAATACTTAATAAATATGTAAATACTTTAATAAATATATATATACATATAAAAGTATGTAAAGCTGATGCTGCCACAGGAGGAAATGAGAACAAGGTTTGAAGGACAAAGTTTATTATACTCACAAGTCCCAGAGAGGAGGGTTACCTTGTGCCACATAGGCCCACAGAAGAAGCACCAGGAGGCAGAAGCAAGATGAAGGGAAAAGCTAGACCAGAGCCTTTATTGGGGTTTTCACAGAAAAGATGAGAAAGAGAGCCCTGGCAGATGTGGAATGCACACCTCCCTCTCCTGTTAAGTGGAACAGAAGATGTGCAGCCTGGCCCAGCAGGATAGGTTTCCGAAACTCCAGGCAGTGGGCAAAGTTGCTTCTTCTGCCCAATACGATGTTGCATAATGGTACTTAAAAAAAAAATTCCAAGTTTTACCAGAGCAGCTAATGTTCTGAGAATAAAGATCCATTTTTCACCTGATAATTTCTTGTTATATGTCCTATAATTTCTAATCCTAGAAAGACTGAAAATCTTTTTTGAAACTTCTGAAAGTGGTTTGTAAATATTAGGAGAGAAAGGCATAGATGGATAGGATTTTTCTTTTTTTTTCTCATGTTATAAAAATAGTTTTTAAAATTCTCGAACTCTTTTTCAGAGATGAAGGAGAAATGTATCGGGCCTGGTGAGGTTAACACATTGGTTTGTAGTAATCGAATCTCACTAAACCTAAGTTCCTTGAAGGCGGCGCCTATCATTCATACTGTTTTATCCCTCAGAGCCTGGCATGTAATAGAAGTTCAATGCATATCTGTCGAATGAATAAATCAATTTTGTTTTTACCTATAGACTTCGGGCCCTGACTTATATTCTTTTTATTCCAAAGTGGATTTTTCACTTGACTAATTTTATGTAATAATAGGAAAAAAGCCTATATACTTATGTTCTCTGACCAAAAATCAATTTTCAGAATAATCAACAAGGAGTAAAGAAATATAAGGTCATTCATTACTTAAAGGCTTCAGGGGTATGTATTTCAGAGATAAGAATGATGGTCCTTGCTTTTGGTTGGGAGTGAGTAAGGGGTGTGATATAGTGCCTGGGACAGAGAGCCAGGAACCTGCCCTGGTCAGGGCCACTGTAGCAGAGTAGAAAGGGACAATTTGGAATGTGACAACTTCCTCTAGATGTGTGGGCCTTCATTCATCAGCATGGGTGTGTTCATCGACAGGACCATTAATTTATAAAAACCCACTCACTATTACTTCCAAATCTCTCCCATGCAAGATAAATCAGGGGCATATCAACATCCTTCATGGGAGGGTACATCAATGTAGTGAATCTTCTTAATATATATTCCTCAGTAGATCCTTGTATTCTAATTTTACCTTGATATTTACCAGCCCGCCCTTTATTGCACTTCTCAATGCAGACTTTTAGACCTCAGTATAGCACTTGATTTTGTCATCTGAAGAGTATACCGTAGCCTGGGAACTTTTGATAAAACTTCACCTTAAGGAAGACCTGACTTCTAGTTAGCTTAGAACTGAGCTCCGTGATCCAAGTCACCTTTTGTCACATACTATTCAACATTTTGGCATTCTTCTCTCAAAGAGAGAAAACAGAATTAGACTTTAAAAATGTTTCTTTGCTGGATGTAGGAACCATTTTGGATATAAATGCCCAAGAAGGCAAAGCAGAAGTACTACATAAATAACAGTAGAATCTAGATGAGCTACTATTTAATTACCTGTGAGGAATATATTAATTTTTTCCCTTTATAGATCGTTATGTTAAATTCTGTCTCTGACCTTCATGGCTACATTGCCAAAAGCCAACTGACAGAAGACTTAGGGGGAACTTTGGAATATCGCCACAGTCAGTGGATAAATCATCGAACTGTGAGTACCAACTTGTGTGCCCTTTTTAATGTCTCTCCGTGTTTTCCAGAAGATAGGGGAGTTTAAGATCAACTGTTGGCATCTTAAACTACCATGACTACCTAAGATCAGGAAGATTGGGTTTTCCAAGCCACAGGCTGGGGGAGAAATAGGGTGAAGGGAAAAGGCTGGAGATTCTCCTGACAACCTTCACCTTACCTTATCTTCTGGCATGAGGATTTTCGGAACTTCACTTAGAGTGCATCTGGGGAATTTTCAAAATACCAATACCCTGCTATACCTCAGAGAAATTAAATTACTTGAGTTGAGATGGGTCATTAGTGTTTCACAAAACTCCCCAGATGATTCTAATACAGAGATTCTAATATAGAGATTGGAAATTGTGAAAGTACCTGACACACAGTATTTTACTTTTCCTACTTACTCAGATGGGTGGTGATTATACTAAACTAGAAGAGTCAGTAATATTGAGGAAAAAGTGAAATTGAAACTCATCAAACAATAAGTATTTCAGCATAAAGTTGTCATTCCCCTTTCCCTGCTCTCGTATCCCTGATACCCTTGAAAAAATTAGGTTTTCTAAGCAAAATCAGAAGCTCCCTTCGCTACCCTGATGACAGCTCGTGTCAGCACACCTCCCTGTATGTGGTCACTTTGGAAACATGTTGCCCGACATCCGAACTACATTAATTAGGTAGGAGAATTCACCTTGTTTTAGAGTATAATGTTCTCTGATTTTTTAAAAAAGAAATTTAAGAATTAAATAAAAGTAGATCTCTAGTAACAATTTTAAAGCGACAGACTCTAATCTCTCGCTTCTTTGTATGCCACGTAACTTCAAAGAAGTCACATCCCTTCCCAAAATCTAGAGGAAGGCCTACAAATGGGGCAAAAACTTTTTAAACTTCTCATCAGTTTTACTGTAATAACAGTGACTCTAAGAAAATCTTATTTAAAAAAAGAAGTGAAATGTGAAATTCGTCACAAACATATAATTCTAAATAAGCCTAAATATGAAAATATGGAAGGAAGCTAAAGTAGAGTATCATACATGAGTGTGATGTCTCAAGATGCAGTTTCTTTAAATATATGAAACATGGAACCTGGAGTACTTCCAGGCTTTTTCTTCACTTGCTAGATTTTTAATACATCGCTTTAAAAAATCAAAAGAATTTACTATCCCACCAGCCTTATTGGGCTAACGAGCTCTCCATTATGCTCTGATTTCTCTATCATTCCTTTATTTTATTATATTGTTCATGGTTTTCAAGTTGCCTCAGATCTTTTTTGAAATAACACAAATTTGCAACAAGTAGAGAAGAAAACTAATGCACCTTGACATCAAAGACAATAATAGTTCTTTAAGAACTTAGAGAGGTAAAGGAGACTGAGATCATAAAGATTAATTATTTAAAGACCTGACATGAGCAGACATGTGCACACATCTCCTCTTTCCCCAGGCCTAGTTTGTATCCGTGGTTTGTGTTCGTGTATGTGTTAAACATATTATTGTGAACTTTAAAATATACAGCTAGTATTGAAACATCAGAGCTATTCTTTACATGTCTTTTGCATGTTTTATGTACATACTTTATGTATATACATATATAATTAGAAATATATTTTCACACATATACATTATCTTATATCTTCTGAATATATAAATTCTTTCTTTCTTTTTTTGTAACAGTGTGCTTTCTGGATGTCAGATCTTTGATACTCGTAAAAAGTTAGAACTGAAAAGAACCTTAAAGATCATTTGACTTATCCAGAGGTGGCAGAACCAAGACTAAGGCCGAGTTCTTTTTCATCACCCTATCGGGATAAGGTCCTCTGTACCACTTTCAAGCTGATAATTCACAAATCAGGCCCATGGAATCAAGTTAATTTGTTAATAGGACCTTCCAGAGGAATCCTCTGGCTTTCCTCTATTTCCAGGATGACATTTGCAGGCCTCACACCTAACTCACTGAGTTATTACTGTTATTATTATTACACTTGTAAGGTGCTCTACTGTGTCCAACATCCTTTCACATCTGCTATTCCTTTTGGTCCTCAAAAAAACTCTTTAAAAACAGAGCAAGCATTATCTCTATTTTTCAAATGAGAACTCTGGGACTCAAAGGCATTATATATTGTACCCAAGATCACAGAGTTAGAGATGATCAGAATCTGGACTCTAATTCAAGTCTTCGACTCTCAAAGCCAAGATCTTTGTTGAGCTAGTTTTAAATCCAGTTTTATTAAATCTAGTTTTGACTGCCAAGAGATGGTATAGCATAGGCTTAAGAGTATCAGGCCTGAGCCAGGTTACCTGGGTTTAATTCCAGTTTGCCACTTTTTTTTTTTTTTTTTGGTATGACTTTGGGGAAGTTACTTAACCTCAATATGCCTCAGTTTCCTCGTCTACAGAATATGGGGAGAATAGCACCTAATCAAGAGATGTTATAAGACATAGTGCATGTAAAGCAAAATACTGAATAATCTCATTTT
>NW_006494611.1:2190699-2191225 GCF_000325575.1 Pteropus alecto | reverse complement strand
CTATGGCATAAGGAATACAGTTAATAATATTAAAATAACTGTGTGTGGTGTGAGATGGGTACTAGACTTATTGCGGTGATCACTTTGTAAGCTATATAAATGTCTAATTGCTATGTTGTACAGCTGAAACTAATATAATATCGTAAGTCAACTGTAATTGAAAAATAAACTTAAAAAAATAAAGATTGTTGCTTCATCAGTATTTGTGCTAATAGGGGAGATTTCGCCTACCGCAATTTTTCAAGTAAGAAAATGGTGGATGTAGAGAAGACTTTGGGTTTAGACAGTAGAGAGAGGTGTGCAGTGCTCAGGAAGCTTTATCATGCTTGCCTCAGCCCTGGCCTCAGGAGAAAAGAGAGGTTGCCACAGATCTGGCACATTTTTTTCTGATGTGTGTTTGGATAGTCAGAAATGTTCTCCAATGATGCAGGAACAGAAATAACTTTTTCCCAAATGAAAATTAGGTAGGGCCTCTTTGCCCCTGCCATTATTATACATTCAGCAGTCGCTTATGGGCCACCTGTGT